>NC_044040.1:220132910-220432910 GCF_901765095.1 Microcaecilia unicolor | reverse complement strand
CAACTTCAACTAACCATTATATATGTTTTACTCTGCTGATCCTTCTGTGTGGGGTACAAATGCAACAAATAAATAAAATAGATCTAGAATTTTTCCTCCTGTTGGCTCCTGTACCAGCTGCTCCATGAAGCAGCTCTTGATTTTGTTAAGGAATTTTACTTTCCTAGCAGGTTTTGATGTTATATTTACCTAGTCAATATCAGGGTAATTGAAATCACCCATTATTATTGTGTTGCCCAGTTTGTTAGCCTCCCTAATTTCTGATAACATTTCTACATCCATCTGTTCATTCTGGCCAGGCGGACGGTAGTACAACACTCCTATCACTATCCTTTTCCCCTTTACACATGGAATTTCTATCCATAGGAATTCCAAGGTGTCTTTTGTTTCCTGCAGAATTTTCAATCTATTTGATTCAAGGCCGTCCTTAACATGCAATGCTACCCCTCCACCAATTCTATCCACCCTATCACTACGATATAATTTGAACCCTGGTATGACAGTGTCCCACTGATTATCCTCCTTCCACCAGGTCTCAGAGATGCCTACTATATCTAATTTTTCATTTAGTGCAATATATTCTAACTCTCCCATTTATTTCTTTTGTTTGTTTTTCCTATTTACATCTTGCTCAGTAGTTGACAGTAATTTGCTGTCTTTTGTCTGATTTTTATTTAAGGACACTGATCTACTATGGTCTCTTTTGCAATCTCGCATAGGGTACCCTATCTTCCCTGTTTTGGTGATATCTTTGAAATATACCTTTTTCCGAACCATGTGTTTATGAATGACTGTTGGCCTTCCCCCAGGTTCTAGTTTAAAAGCTGCTCTATCTCCTTTCTAAATGCGGGTGCCAGCAGCCTGGTCCCAACCTGGTTAAGGTGGAGCCCATCCTGCCAGAATAGGCTCCTCCTTCCCCAGAATGTTGCCCAGTTCCTTAAAAATCTAAAACCCTCCTCCCTGCACCATTGCCTCATCCATGCATTGAGAGTCCAGAGTTCTGCCTACCTCTTGGGCCATGCGAGTGGAATGGGTAGCACTTCGGAAAATGCTACTCTAGAATAGAACTGACTTTTGTCTAATAGACCTAGAATTTATATAAGCAATCTTTAAGAAAGATCCTGCTGCGTCATCCCAGACGCCTCATCCCAGCTTACAGTATTAACATTCAATAGACAATGAGTCATTCCAGGATTTTCACGCCTACAAACTTTAACATTACTCAAACTCCTATACCTCCCCCTCCCCATTACAACTTCAATTTGCTCCCTTATAAAACAGTCTTATCACTACTACTCACTCTAAGGAGCACTCTAGGCTTTGAGATAACAATAAAATTAAAGAGGTGTCATCGTGGGGGGGGGGGGGGGGGGGGGAGAGGAAGATGACAAATGGGGCAGAAAGTGAAAGATTAGAGTGTGCATAAGGAAGATAGATGGGTAGGAAGGGGACAGCAGAAGGATAACTGGATGGGAGTGAGACAGGAGAAGGGAACTGCTGGATTAAGATGGGAGATAAGGTGACTGCTAAAATGTGTGATGTGTAAAATGCTGGTGGATGGAATAAGCACAGAAAAGGGGGAGAGAAGTGAAAGAGAAAAAAATGCCAACTGGAAGGAAAAAAACAGAGAGAAACAAAAAGAAAAAAAGAAGAAAGGACAATATATTGTGAGGAAAAGGACAATGGTAAGCAGGATTTATTTTGTATTTTCAGTTTAAGTATCTGATTATATGACTGAATGTTTTAAATGGTTGCTATGTGGTCTTTAAAATTCTGTCTGTCTGAAAGTGCATTGCCATCCTTCCCAATTCATGCCTGTAATAGTTCAAGTCAAGGATTGGATGAGATTGTTTACATTCACCTGGGAGGACAAGATCTGAAGCTGAAAACTGATTTTCCCAGGGTAGTAGATAACAAAAGCTGAGTACTGAGTGAAGGAAGAAAGTGTTTGCTTTCCATCTGCTGGGAATTCCCAGCCTCGGGGAGGAGAAAGTTACTCTGTCCTGGCAAGTCCCCAAAATTCTTGGCTATGGTTAATACAGGCTGGGTTGGGCTCCAGCATTGAAGCTGTCAGGGGAGTGATTTAGAAAACGGTGGTGCCAAGCCCAGAGCCTTAATATAAGCAGCCAAATCGCAACCCAGAAGCAATAAAGAGGTTATTAGTGCAAACACACAACAGCCCTACCCTATCTTGAGCCTCCTTCCTCTTCCCTCTGGGCTTTTCTTTCTGGAATGACAGGCTTTTATACTTCCTGGTTTGAGGGTGTAACAAACCCCACCCTGCTGGTTATGTTTCTTTGCTCTGACCTTGAGAAGGTTAAGGACCACTGGGATTCAATTTTCACCATATAGAGTCCGATATTCAGCCACGGGTGGGTAGCACTTTCGCTGTCCATTGCTGGGGTTAAACCCGGATATTCAATGCCAGCTGTTTCTAGCAACCGGCACTGAATATTCGGGGAGTTTTTTTAATTGCTAAAAAGTTAACCGATTATGCCGACATTCAGCGCTAACTGGTTAACGTTTTAGCGGTTAAAGCTAGGACGGCTACTGACGTGGTCCTATTTGACCGCTAAACTTATCGGGTTAGGAGCGGAACATCTGCAACTAACCAAATAAATATTGTGATATAGTTGGTTATGTACTAGGCGCCTACTGGCAACACTTAGGGGCAGATACCTGGTTATCTTCTCCTTTAAATCTGCTGGTTAAGCACCAATATGCTCTTTAACTGGTCAGCGGCCATCCTTGACCAGTTAAATAGTGCTGAATATCAAGGGGGATAGACAATACTCAAATAAAGTCAATATATTAAACAAAATTTTAAACCAATTCATAAACATGAACATACATAAACTATTTCAGTAAGCTTATAAATAAACGAATTAAATGAATTTATGAGGAGGAAAAAAGCCTCGAGAAGCACCCAGTCAGGTAGCCCCTGTGCTACCTTGGAGGAGGGAGGTCTCCTAGAAGGAGAGCATCACCCTGGTGAAGTAGGAAGTACTCCTGTAGCCAGGACCTGCCCACCAGGGGATGTATTATCCTTTCGCACCGAGGATATATCTCCAAATGTTGCCCGGGAGGGAAAGGTTAGGACAGCTGTTGTACTTGGTGATTCGATCATTAGGCATATAGATAGCTGGGTGGCTGGTGGACGTGAGGATCGCCTGGTGACTTGCCTGCCTGGTGCGAAGGTGGCGGACCTCACGTGTCACCTAGATAGGATTCTAGATAGTGCTGGGGAGGAGTCCGCTGTCTTGGTACATGTGGGTACCAATGACATAGGAAAATGTGGGAGAGAGGTTCTGGAAGCAAAATTTAGGCTCTTAGGTAGAAAGCTGAAATCCAGATCCTCCAGGGTAGCATTTTCTGAAATGCTACCTGTGCCACGCGCAGGGCCCAAGAGACAGGCAGAGCTCCAGAGTCTCAATGCGTGGATGAGACGATGGTGCAGGGAGGAGGGCTTTAGATTTGTTAGGAACTGGGCAACATTCTGGGGAAGGGGGAGCCTATTCCGAAAGGATGGGCTCCATCTTAACCAGAGTGGGACCAGGCTGCTGGCATCGGCGTTTAAGAAGGAGATAGAGCAGCTTTTAAACTAGAAATGGGGGGAAGGCCGACAGTCGCTCAAAAGAGCATGGTTCGGGATAAGGTATCTTTCAAAGATATCACCATAACAGGGAAGATAGAGTATCCTGATAGTGAGGTTGCAAAAGAGATTGTAGTAGATCGGGTATCTTTAAATAACAATAAAAATCAGACAAAAGATTGCCAATTAATACTGTCAAGTACTAAGCATGATGTACTTAGGAACAACAAACATAGTTTGAAATGTCTATATGCGAATGCCAGGAGCCTAAGAAATAAGATGGGGGAGTTAGAATATATTGCACTAAATGAAAAATTAGATATAATAGGCATCTCTGAGACCTGGTGGAAGGAGGATAACCAGTGGGACACTGTCATACCGGGGTACAAATTATATCGTAGTGATAGGGTGAATCGGATTGGTGGAGGGGTAGCATTGTATATTAACGAGAGCCTTGAATCAAATAGATTGAAAATTCTGCAGGAAGCAAAACACTCCTTGGAATCACTGTGGATTGAAATTCCATGTGCAAAGGGGAAAAGGATAGTGATAGGAGTGTACTACCGTCCGCCTGGCCAGGACGAACAGACGGATGCGGAAATGTTAAAGGAAATCAGGGACGCAAACAAACTGGGCAACACAATAATAATGGGGGATTTCAATTACCCGCATATAGACTGGGGTAATGTAACATCTGTACACGCAAGGGACATAAGATTTCTTGATGAAATCAAGGACAGCTTCATGGAACAGCTAGTTCAGGAGCCGACAAGAGAAGGAAAAATACTAGACTTAGTCCTTAGTGGTGCTCATGATCTAGTGCAGGGGGTAACGATACGAGGGCCGCTTGATAACAGTGATCATAATATGATCGGTTTTGATATTGGCATTGAAGGAAGTGAAACTAGGAAATCAAGTACGCTAGCGTTTAACTATAGAAAAGGTGATTACGACAAAATGAGAAAAATGGTGAAAAAAAGACTGAAAGGAGCAGCTCGCAGAGTAAAAAACTTGCATCAGGCGTGGATGCTGTTTAAAAACGCCATCCTGGAGGTTCAGGACAAATATATTCCACGTATTAGAAAAAAGGGAAAAAAGACTAAACGTCAGCCGGCGTGGCTAAACAGTAAGATAAAGGAAATCATTAGAGCCAAAAAACAATCCTTCAGAAAGTGGAGAAGAGAACCAACTGAAAGTAACAGGATAGATCATAAGGAATGCCAAGCCAAATGCAAAGCGGAGATAAGGAGGGCAAAAAAGGGACTTTGAGAAGAAATTAGCGTTGGAAGCAAAAATACATAGTAAAAACTTTTTTAGATACATTAAAAGCAGGAAACCGGCCAAAGAGTCGGTTGGGCCGCTGGACGAAAATGGTGTTAAAGGGGCGATCAAGGAGGACAAAGCCGTAGCGGAGAAATTAAACGAATTCTTTGCTTCGGTCTTCACCGAGGAGGATTTGGGGGGGACACCGGTGCCGGAAAGAATATTTGAAGCGGGGGAATCGGAGAAACTAAACAATTCTCTGTAACCTTGGAGGATGTAATGGGTCAGTTCAGCAAGCTGAAGAGTAGTAAATCACCGGGACCTGATGGTATTCATCCCAGAGTATTAATAGAACTAAAAAATGAACTTGCGGAGCTACTGTTAGAAATATGCAATCTGTCCCTAAAATCGAGTGTAATACCGGAAGACTGGAGGGTAGCCAATGTTACTCCGATTTTTAAGAAGGGTTCCAGAGGAGATCCGGGAAATTATAGACCGGTGAGTCTGACGTCGGTGCCGGGCAAGATGGTGGAGGCTATTATTAAGAATAAAATTGCAGAGCATATACAAAAACATGGACTGATGAGACAAAGTCAGCACGGATTTAGTGAAGGGAAGTCTTGCCTCACCAATCTAATGCATTTTTTTGAGGGGGTAAGCAAACATGTGGACAATGGGGAGCCGGTTGATATTGTATATCTGGATTTTCAGAAGGCGTTTGACAAAGTGCCGCACGAAAGACTCCTGAAGAAATTGCAGAGTCATGGAATCGGAGGTAGGGTATTATTATGGATTAAGAACTGGTTGAAAGATAGGAAGCAGAGAGTAGGATTGCGTGGCCAGTATTCTCAGTGGAGGAGGGTAGTTAGTGGGGTCCCGCAGGGGTCTGTGCTGGGTCCGTTGCTTTTTAATGTATTTATAAATGACCTAGAGATGGGAATAACTAGTGAGGTAATTAAATTCGCCGATGACACAAAATTATTCAGGGTCGTCAAGTCGCAGGAGGAATGTGAACGATTACAGGAGGACCTTGCGAGACTGGGAGAATGGGCGTGCAAGTGGCAGATGAAGTTCAATGTTGACAAGTGCAAAGTGATGCATGTGGGTAAGAGGAACCCGAATTATAGCTACGTCTTGCAAGGTTCCGCGTTAGGAGTTACGGATCAAGAAAGGGATCTGGGTGTCGTCGTCGATGATACGCTGAAACCTTCTGCTCAGTGTGCTGCTGCGGCTAGGAAAGCGAATAGAATGTTGGGTGTTATTAAGAAGGGTATGGAGTCCAGGTGTGCGGATGTTATAATGCCGTTGTATCGCTCCATGGTGCGACCGCACCTGGAGTATTGTGTTCAGTACTGGTCTCCGTATCTCAAAAAAGATATAGTAGAATTGGAAAAGGTACAGCGAAGGGCGACGAAAATGATAGTGGGGATGGGACGACTTCCTATGAAGAGAGGCTGAGAAGGCTAGGGCTTTTCAGCTTGGAGAAGAGACGGCTGAGGGGAGATATGATAGAAGTGTATAAAATAATGAGTGGAATGGATCGGGTGGATGTGAAGCGACTGTTCACGCTATCCAAAAATACTAGGACTAGAGGGCATGAGTTGAAGCTACAGTGTGGTAAATTTAAAACGAATCGGAGAAAATTTTTCTTCACCCAACGTGTAATTAGACTCTGGAATTCATTGCCGGAGAACGTGGTACGGGCGGTTAGCTTGACGGAGTTTAAAAAGGGGTTAGATAGATTCCTAAAGGACAAGTCCATAGACCGCTATTAAATGGACTGGAAAAATTCCTCATTTTTAGGTACAACTTGTCTGGAATGTTTTTACGTTTGGGGAGCGTGCCAGGTGCCCTTGACCTGGATTGGCCACTGTCGGTGACAGGATGCTGGGCTAGATGGACCTTTGGTCTTTCCCAGTATGGCACTACTTATGTACTTATGTACTTATGTACCTTCATCCCGCAAACCAGGCGGGTGGAGGGCTAGGACTTTATCATCGGCAAAAACCGCCTGCTGGTCTTCAACTGCCATTTCCAAGCAGGAACCATATCATAAAACTAAATAGAAATCACAAAACATTCTTCACTTGTTTCCTAAAACCTTATCAGCAGGAAAGCTAAAATGCTTGCCAAAAAATAATTTCTTTATTTACTTCCTAAGCCATAGTAATTCTCTAATACACATCTCTCAATGGGTATTCGGTTCCATTCCAATGGCCCAGAAAGCTCCTTTATGAGTTTCTTTCAGCCAATGCCATGCAGAAGCTAATTGGATGGATGGTCTTCAGGAAATGTCTTTCTATCATGTTTTTCATAAAATGTTGAAGACCTTATTGTTCCAGCAACATTATAAATAATGAAGGAATATAAGAAGACTATCATTTTTATTGAATTTTGGTTAGATTGATAATTTGGAAAGTTTTATTTGTTTTTAGGAATGTATTATAGTAACATAGTAAATGACGGCAGATAAAGACCTTATGGTCCATCCAGTCTGCCCAACAAGATAAACTCATTTTACATGGTATGTGATACTTTATACCCGAGTTTGATTTGTCCTTGTCTTTCTCAGGGCACAGACCATAGAAGTCTGCCCAGCACTGTTCTTGTACTAAAAGTTCTGAAGATTCTGGAATCCTAAAGAGTTACAAGATTCTGGAATCCCAATTAGTAGCAACATTCCATGTAGAACCCCAAAGAGTAACATAGTAACATAGTAAATGACGGTAAATAAAGACCTGTACAGTCCATCCAGTCTGCCCAACAAGATAAACTCATTTACATGGTATGTGATACTTTATACCCGAGTTTGATTTGTCCTTGCCTTTCTCAAGGCACAGACCATAGAAGTCTGCCCAGCACTGTTCTTGTACTAAGTTCTGAAGCTAACATTGAAGCCCCTTAAAATTTACACTCCAGCCCATCCCTATCTATTCAGTCACGATCAGGGCGTAGACCGTAGAAGTCTGCCCAGCTCCCATTTTGTTTCCCAATTACCGGCGTTGCCACCCAATCTCCGTTAAGATTCCACGGAACCATTCCTATTGTACAAATTATCATAAATTATTATTTATTTATTTGTTTAATTTGTATCCCACATTTTCCCACCTTTTTGCAGGCTCAATGTGGTTTACATATTACCGTTAACGGTGTTAGCCGATTCCGGTCTGAACAAATACATGGTTTGGATTAATTCAAAGCGATATTGTGGTAGAATGAGGTACATATATGGTATGTACAGTTGGGAGGAACTTAGAAAGGGAGAGGGGAGAAAAAGTCAGGTAATGTCCATTACGGTCTTTGGTTACATTGTGTCGCAGGTATCCAGGCACTTTACGTTGGGTCGGTGGGGTGTGCTCTTCCGAATAGTTCTGTCTTTAGTGCTTTCCGGAAATCTAGGTGGTCGAGTGTAGTTTTTATTGGTTTTGAATGTATTATTGACATTTTGTCTATGTGTTTTAATTATGTAAACTGCTTAGAGCACTGATGCATTTAATGCTATATCAAGTTATTAAATCAAATCCAAGTGCAGTATTCTAGAACCATCAGAATACAAAGGTGAGCACCTGCCCCAATTGGGACCACCTCCTTGAACAGGTAATTCAAATTTCAGTGGTCCTTTCCTACCTGGTGTTGTACCTCAAATTGGAAGGGCTGGAGGCTGAAGAACCATTTTTGATGATCAGTAAGCAGAGTGAGCCATCATCCCAGCATGTAGTACTGGAATGGTCCTAAAGTCTGTTTTACTGGAGTGCCTCTTGGATCAATGCATAATTCTTCTCCTATGGTATTAACTTCTGGCTTATGAAGGTCACTGGGTGCTCCTCACCATCTTTTTCTTTGGCCAGGACAGCTTCCAGCAGGGGCACAGCCATGGGTGGCCTGGGAAAGCCAGGGCCCACCCAGTAGAGGTACATCTTTACTGTCGCTGGTGGGGATCCCCAGGCTCTTCCAGCTGAAGGCCTCCTCCAGTCCACTGAAGGTGCTCAGTGGACCAGAATGCCATGCCACCAAGCTCTGCAGTTAGCTCTGGAGCAGTATTCCTGAGATCAAGCTGGCACCTAGTGCATACTCACTTCTCTCACATGCATGAAAACTGAGTATGGTAGATGCCTGCTTGGGCACAGGGATGCTGCTGCCAACTGCAGAGCTTTGCAGCATGGTGTTCTGGGCTGCTGGGCACCTTTGGAGGACAGGAGGAGGTTTTTAGCTGGCAGGGCTTAGGGATTCTGCTAGCTCAAGTATTTATATTGTGAGTTGGGGGGTGTCTAGTGGGGGGACGGCAGAGAGGGCATTTCATGTCCACCTATTCTGCCCCTAGGTCTACCCAAAATTTGCTGTCTGGCTGTGGTGCTGGCTTCTAGACCTACATTTGAGGTAACAATTTGTACAATAAATGGCTGAGTAAAGTTGAGACTTATCAATACTGGATTTGTATATAGGGCATCTTTCAACACCTGGAAAGTGTCTTCCAGCTCAACTGACTAGCAGTCTTTTCTAATGCCTTCTTCTGTAAGATCTATGTCAAAAGTTCTGCCTTTTCTGTAAAATTGGGTATGAAATATCGGTAACAGCTGACTAAACCCAAGAAAGTTTTTACTTTCTTCTCTGAGTGAGGAACAGGCACCTGGGCAATTGCATCCAGCTTTCATATGTGGGAGAACTTGCCCACCTCTTCAGGTTTGCCATCAGGTTGGCTTCCACAAGCTTGGCAGATCTGCTTATACTTGGATCAAGTGTGTTTCTTAGTTGGTACTGTATATCACAATGTCAGCATAATGCCAAATAATAATAATGTTAAAGAGGACTTGAGTGATCCTAAGGTTTCAATATTCTGAACTGAAGGGAACCTAAGAAATTATAATTTCTAGTAGATTTAAGAAGGCATCCATTCAAAAAAGAAAAATGATTGATCAAATAAGTGGGAATCTCCCCATGAAAAGCCTTAAAGACCAACATGGATACCTTAAACTGTAGTCTCGCCTCTCTAGGCAACCAATGTAAATGCAGTAAAAAAGACACGATAGGTTCATTTATCAGCTGGAAAAAATTACTCTTATTGATGATATACTTATGGCATGGATAGGATCTGAATAAACTTTAAAGCATTTCCATATATTTATCATCATACCATATAACATACACCATCTTTTCTTACACTCTATGCTGTCTATTGAAATGTTTTATAGTGTAGGCATTGTACTGTAGCATATTATTGTAGCATATTATTGTCTATTGGTTATGTCTGACTTATTCTTGCTGTACACCACCTTGCTTCAATTCCTTCAAAAAGGTGGTGAATAAATCCTAATAAATAAATACCAATGAAACACTTAATAAGCAGCATTAGAACATTCAAATAACAATTATGATACAGTGTCAGCATAATATCAATATGGAAAAAGAAGCCAGCAGATCAATATAACATCAGAAAGATTTTATTGAAGATACCGTATGTGAACAAAATGCCCGACACAGGCCGTGTTTCGCCCACCAGGGGCTGCGTCAGGGGCTAATTTGAAACCTTCTGAAAGGAGCAGCTCTAAAAACACAGAAAACTTGTGGTGTATAATAGATTGGAAAAAACCAGCTCATACAGCAGATGCCTAAAATAATGTAACTCTTAACACTCTGGTTTTTTTCCAGGTTTGACAGCAGTGCATCTACTTGCGTTGTGTTAAGAGTCACGGTATCTTCAATAAAATCTTTCTGATGTTATATTGATCTGCTGGCTTCTTTTTCCATTTAGCATAATATCAATGAAAGATCTAATAAGTATGCATTAAAACATTTGAATAGCATAGATATGATGCAAATGCGTTCCCTACAATACAGCTTACTATGTAGCCGAGGGGCCAAATGCAGAGATAGAGATGGGGGCAAGAGTCAGTTGGGATAAATAGATGGATGGCTAAGTTGAAGACAAGTTCTATGTACAATTAAACAAAATAAGAGGGACTGGTCTAAGTTACATGGTGTGTAGCAAGCTAGTCCAGGTGCAGAATGAGTGTATAGTCAGTCACCACATGTATTAAAGACTTGGGAGAAGAGCCAGGCTTTCACCTGAAGTAGAGGTAGTCTTAAGTTTGATGTAGTCCCTCCAGGAGTAAGTTCCAGAGTGTTGGGGCTACTCCTGAGAAGGCTTGCTAGTGGGTATCACATCATACAATTTCTTTTGATGAGGGACAAACAGTGATGCTACTTGAGAGGACATTAGAGGTCTCAAAGGTGTGTAAAGGACTAACTTATTTATTTTATTTTTTGTTTCATTTGTACCCCGTACTTTCCCACTCATGGCAGGCTCAATGCGGCTTACATGGGGCAATGGAGGGTTAAGTGACTTGCCCAGAGTCACAAGGAGCTGCCTGTGCCTGAAGTGGGAATCAAACTCAGTTCCCCAGGACCAAAGTCCACCATACTAACCACTAGGCCACTCCTCCACTGTTGCTACTATTTGAGATTCTACATGGAATGTTGCTATTCCACTAGCAACATTCCATGTAGAAGTCGGCCCTTGCAGATCACCAATGTGGCCGCGTAGGCTTCTGCTTCTGTGAGTCTGACGTCCTGCACATATGTGCAGGACGTCAGACTCACAGAAACAGAAGCCTGCGCAGCCTTCTACATGGAATGTTGCTAGTGGAATAGCAACATTCCATGTAGAATCTCCAATAGTAGCAACATTCCATGTAGAAGTCGGCCCTTGCAGATCACCAATGTGGCCGTGCAGCCTTCTACATGGAATGTTGCTAGTGGAATAGCAACATTCCATGTAGAATCTCCAATAGTAGCAACATTCCATGTAGAATCTCCAATAGTATCTATTTTATTTTTGTTACATTTGTACCCCACACTTTCCCACTCATGGCAGGCTCAATGCGGCTTACATGGGGCAATGGAGGGTTAAGTGACTTGCCCAGAGTCACAAGGAGCTGCCTGTGCCTGAAGTGGGAATCAAACTCAGTTTCCCAGGACCAAAGTCCACCATCCTAACCACTAGGCTACTCTGGCCCATTTTGTCTGAGGACCTTGAAAATCCATCAGATTTTTAAATTTAGCCCTGTAAGGTACTGGTAGCCAGTGTAGCTTTTGCAGGAAGGATGTGATGTGGTCACACCGCTTGCAGCCTTCTATCAGTCGTGCTGCAGCATTCTGAATTAGTTAACTCTTTTTGGTTTGGCCAGTGTACAGGGCATTACAGTAGTCTAGTCGTGATGTTATCATGGCATGGGCCACTGTGGTCAGACTCGTCTTTTCAATATATGGAGAGAGATTTTATAGACAATCTTTAAAGTTGTTTGAATTTGCAGGATCAGAGTGAGTGATGAGTTTAGCAGTACCCAAGATTCCTGTGTGATTTGGGGGGGAGTTCATACTTCCCAAAAGGTATTTTGAAGTCAGGTATTTGTCCACTTATGTTAGGTACCCAAAGAGTCTCTGGTTTGTTTGGGTTCAGGCATAGTTTTTTTTTTTATTGTTGTTCTTTTTTTTTTTTTTGCCATTCATGAGTTGTGGTTAGACAGACGGTGAATACATACAGAATGATGCAATAATCTAAATGGGAAGAAGTATGGTTTGTTGAAGGTCCTTGGCTGCTCTGCGCATGCTCGGCTGGCCAACAGACTTCTCCTCCTTGCAAATGAGCTTGCAAATGAGCTAACAGTGAGCAGCTCATTTGCATGCGATTTCCTTCATGCATGCCCGTTTTTTACCGATTCACTAAGGGATCGGTAAGGGAAGGGCTCTTTCATTGGAGTTAGTGCATCTGGCTGTAAGTTCTGAAGCTAACGTCAAAGCCCCTTAAAATTTACACTCCAGCCAATCCCTATTATTCAGTCATGATCAGGGTGTAGACCGTAGAAGTCCGCTCAGCACTGTTCTTGTACTAAAAGTTCTGAAGATTCTGGAATCCTAAAGAGTTACAAGATTCCGGAATCCCAATTAGAAGCAACATTTCAAGTAGAACCCCAGAAGGTAACATAGTAACACAGTAAATGACGGCAGATAAAGACCTTACGGTCCATCTAGTCTGCCCAATAAGATGTATACCTGAGTTTGATTTGTCCCTACCTTTCTCAAGGCACAGACCGTAGAGTCCGCCCAGCACTAATCTTGTACTAAAAGTTCTGAAACTAACATTGACACTTACAATTTACACTCTAGCCCATCCATATCTATTCAGTCATGATCAGGGTGTAGACCGTAGAAGTCCGTCCAGAACTGTTCTTGTACTAAAAGTTCTGAAGAGTCATGGAAACAGGAAGTTACATCAGATGAGGGTGGGACTCAGGGAGGGAAGGCCCAAAGGGAGGCAATCTGCCGCTGCACTGCGCTTTCACACGGACATGAGTACTGCCGATTTGAATGCAGGGGGCCTGGTGGCGGACGGAGAGGGGCTGTCGACGGAGCTGAGGGCGGGCGGGTGAGACCAGGGACTGTGGCGCTGGGTCCCCCTTGGAGGCCCGGGGAATTTTGTCCCCCTTGCCCCCCCTCTCAGCGGCCCTGTTGGGGACATGAGTGCAGGAGGGGAAGATGACGAGGGCATCCCAGACCCGGAGGAAAGAGAAGGATGTCACACATCGGACACGTCGGAGCGAAGCACTGGTCCCCCCACCGGTTGCCCATATGGTCAGTGCGCCCATGGAAGGTGTTAGTCATTGTTTTTTCTGTGTCAATTAGGCAAAAGTTACAGTAGAAGAAATTCCCTCTTCCAGCAGTTTATAGTTCTTCTGAGCTGCACAGGCTAACGCTTTCCATGGCATGCTCTCCTCCCTGCCGGCTCCTTCTCCCCAGTTCAACTGCGCATGCGCTCAAGGACTCTGCTTGAACTCTGTTAACAGTGCACCTATAGAATTTAGCATTAGGGAGTTGTTCTGACGCATTGTTCAGTACAGTAGCGGAGTTTTGAGCAATGGGGCCAGAGTGGGGAAAGAGAAGAAAGAGTAGTTGGGAATCACAGAGTGTTGGGGGGGGGGGGGGGGGGAGAGAGAAGAAAAGCAGGTAAGAAAATCAGAGACTGAGCAGCGGACACAGTCACAGAGTGAGCAGAAAAGGAAATAGCAGGTGAGACAGTCACAGACTGAGGGGCAGAGAGGAAGCAGCAGGTGAGGTGAGTGTCACTGACTTAGTGGGCTGGAGGTCAGAGAGGAAGCAGCAGATCCACAGCCCATCCGTCCCTGGTTCTGCATGTCTACCTGAGTGAATGATTGATTCCACAGCTGTCCTGTCTGATCCTGTGGGTGTTGCAGCTGTGCTATGAACAGTGAGGCTAACCCTGTGAATACGTTTTCGAAACAGAAACCCTGTGTCCAGCTGCTGCTGGAGCCTGGGGACTGCAGAAAGCTCTATACCAAGAAAAATAAAGATAAACCAATCATTACCTGCTACTCTTTCACCTCCTTTTCTTTTCCTTGGCTTCAGAAAGATTTTGCTCTGTTCCCCGTGTTTGCCTTCCTGCTGTTCAGCGCCTGTTTGCTAAACTTTGCACAGAGACAAGAGCGCCTCTAGCTGGAATATCCATTACTACAAGAGAAGTGGGCAAGTCACACACTGGCAGGTCACCTTGTAGGCAAAATTCTGCCAACAGCAGGCACTTAAATTTAACTAGACTTGTATGGATAGTCACCTGAAAGATGCTTGAACTGAATATCAATTAAAAAGTTGTTCAGATAACCTTTGAACTGCTTTTTGGACAATTAGCATTGACCATTCAAAGTTAAAATTGCTTCTAAGGAATGCTCTGACCACTGCCTTTTTTCTCTTCCAAATGCAATTTGCCCAGAAAATATTGGACCTGGGAGTAGGGATGGAAGGGAGATTGTGGGGGAATTTAAAAACTCAACATTTGTTCCAAAGGTAGCTGGGTATAGAGATTCCTTAATGTATAAACATACGCAGCATGGATTGGCCACTGTCAGGATGCTGGACTTGATGGACCTTGTGATGCTTATGTACATCTCACAGGGAGCTGCAGCAGGTTTGAACCCTAGCTTCCTGCTTTGCTACCCACTGCTCTACATAAGTGTTGCCATATTGGGACAGACTGAAGGTCCATCAAGCCCAGTATCCTGTTTCCAACAGTGGCCAATCCAGGTTACAAGTAACTGGCAAGACCCCAAAACAGTACATTTTATGCTGTTTATCCCATAAATAGCTGTGGATTTTCCCAAGTCCATTTTAATAATGGCTTATGGACTTTTCTTTTAGGAAGCTAGCCAAACCTTTTTAAACCCTGCTAAGCTAACTGCTTTTACCACATTCTCTGGCACTGAACTCCACAGTTTAATTAAATGTTGAATGAAGAAATATTTTCTCCGATTCATTTTAAATGTACTACTTTGTAGCTTCATTGCGTGCCCCCTAGTCGTAGTATTTTTGGAAAGAGTAAACAAACAATTCACGTTTATCTGTTCACTCAGTATTTTATATACCTCTATCATATCTCTCCTCTGCTGTCTTTTCTCCAAGCTGAACAGCCCAAGCTGTTTCAGCCTTTCCTCATACGGAAGTCGTCCCATCCCCTTTATCACTTTTGTCACCCTTCTCTGTACCTTTTCTAATTCCACTATATCTTTTTTGAGATGTGGTGACCAGAGTTGCATACAGTATGCTCTAACTGCCATGGTTCTCCTTCAAGTCAGGATATTCTGTAAAATATGTATTGAGCCATGGGGAAAATATGTATATTTGGTGCTATGTACAGAGAGAATGATTTTAAAAATAAGCATATACAAAGAATATCAGCTTCACCCAGGGCTTTGTATGTGTAAGTGGCTGACATGTGAGGAGAACCAATTAATGGTCTGAGTTGCAACTGTTTTGCTCTACGATGTAGTTCTTAACACCGGAGGTCACACGAGGCCAGTGCTGGTTAGACCTCTACAGTCTGTACCCTGGCAAGGACAAATCAAGATGAAGCATAGGTATGAAGTATCACATCATACCTTATACTAGGAGTTTATCTTGTTGGGCAGACTGGATGGACCATACAGGTCTTTTATTTCCCATCATCTACTATGTTAGAAGTAAGCACAACCCCTCAAATCGCTCCTTCAAGGCCAGGTCCAAACCAACAGCTGACAATTTTATGTGAAAAGCTAATAGTGTAGAGAAAAAATATCCACCAGAAGGCGGAGAACTCTAGACGCCCCACGGACAACAACAAGAAATGAAATAAAAGTGGGAGGGCAACCAAGGATTCCAAAGACTGAAAGGATATATAATAATAAAGATGTTTATTGAGGTATAAAGACTCAACACAACGTCGTGTTTTGGCCGTTAGGCCTGCATCAGGAGTCTTAATACTGAATGCTTTTGAGAACTATTTGATGAAGGCAAATCCTCAACAAAAGGAGGTCTTTAGAAAGACCGTTGTGAAGGTGAGCGTGCTTCGTTGTCTCCTCTGACACAACGCTTGTATAGAATGCTTCAGATCAAGGATGTGCAGTGAGTACTTCAGTTCACTGTGCAGTAAGCGGTGCTCCTTGACCTGCACTGCGACTCTCCTTCATCTAGACTTGTTCGGCTAGGATTCGCCTTGGATTCCTCCGTCCGGGGAAGCAGAGCGCGGGCAAGGCGAATCCTAGCCGAACAAGTCTGGATGAAGGAGAGTCGCAGTGCAGGTCAAGGAGCATCGCTTACTGCACAGTGAACTGAAGTACTCACTGCACATCCTTGATCTGAAGCATTCTATACAAGCGTTGTGTCAGAGGAGACAACGAAGCACGCTCACCTTCACAACGGTCTTTCTAAAAAGCTAATAGCGTAAAATTTTCAAGGATATGTGCAGCTCAGTTGCGAAATAGGGAATACACGTCTCCCCAAACCACGTCCGGAAGATGACTGCCTCAAATCCATGCATGTTGCCTGTATACACATATAAATAGTGATGGTTTTTAAATGCCTATATATATATATGGCAAGCTGGTGGACACATGTGAATGGTATTTCTACACCTGTAAACCTTGTAAAATTGCTTCCCATTTAGCAAGTCGAGACAAGGGTTCTCGTGCATGACCACCCACCAGAGGGCGCACTTGTAACTGAAAGAGGCCTAGTGAATCCATCTCCCTGATAGGAGTGAAAGAGCAAGCGAAGCAGGATGGACGGGATGAAGCAGAAAGAGGTTTATGTCCCTTCTGTGCAAGGAGGGGAGGGAAACGTATATTTAGCCGGTGTTTAAACAGAGCTGCTTTTTTTCTCTCTTCACGGTTTGTTTGCTCTGCTTTTCAACAGTGACTGTTGGTGTTTGTTACTATACGTGTAGTTAGCAGTGCTGAATGAACGTATTAACTGCTTATCCGGACAGCAGTGACATTCGGCTGTTATACAGATAGTCTGTGTTTTACTTGATGGATGCTGCTCAGATTATCTCGAATGTTGTCCCTGTAAGGATTGAATATGGTAAATGACGGCAGAGAAAAACCTGAACGGTCCATCTGGTCTGCCCTACAGTCACACTTATTAATTCATGATTAAACCAAGAATGAATGTAATATAACACACTTGATCACGATCTTTTCTGAGACATAGACTGTAGAAGTCTTCCCAGCACTGTCCTTACGTTCCAACTACTGGAGTTGCCATCCCAGCCCACTCCAGCCTATCCGAATCCATCTTGCCATTTGCAGGACATAGACCGTAAAAGTCTGCCCAGCACTGTCCTCACGTTCCAGCTACTGAAGCTGTTGTCAAAGCCCTTTCCAGCCCATCATAAATTGGATTGTCATATAGGGCACATTGACAGTATAAATCTGCCCAGTGCCAGCATTTACTTCTTCACAGCTGGAGTCGCCAATTAAGTGCCACTCGACACATCCACACACATGCAGTCATTTAAGCTTTGGGGGGTTTTTTATACCATCCATTTACTAATTAGAGATACTCTGTGTTCATCCTGTGCCACCGTTTTTGTCTCTACCACCTCCTTCGGGCATTCCAGGCTTCGAACACCCTCTCCGTAAAAAAGAATTTCCTGGCATTACCCCACAACCTTAATTCATGTCCTCTAGTTTTACCATTCCCCCTTCTCTGGAAAAGATTTGTTTCTGTATGAATACATTTCACGTATTTAAACATCTGTCCCTTCTTTCCTCTAGGATACACATTTTCAGGTATTCAGTCTCTTCTCATACATCTTTTGGTGTAAGCCCCATATCATTTTTGTCACCTTCCTCTGGACTGATTCAAGTCTTTATACATTCTTAGCAAGATACTGCCTCCAAAACTGAACACAATCCTCCAGGTGGGGCCTCACCAATGACTTGTACAGGGGTATCAACAACTCCTTTCTTCTGTTGGTTACACCTCTCTGGCCACTGCCTTGTCACACAGTTTCATCGCCTTCAGATCCTCAGACACTTAGTATCACCCCAAGATCAGCCTTTCACCTCCTAGGGTATATGGCTCCCATGGATGTCCTACTCTCCAAATGCACCACTCTGCACTTCTTTGCATTAAAATTTAACTGTCAAACATTAGACTAGTTTTCTAACTTTTGCAGATTCTTTTTCATGTTTTCCATTCCCTCTGAGATGTCCACTCTATTACAAATCTTGGTATCATACACCTTTTAACCCTTCGGCAATGTTGCTCACAAATACATTGAACAGAATCGGCCCCAGCACTGATCCTTGAGGCACTCCACTACTCAGGTTTCCTTTCTCTGAGTAAATTTCATTGACTATCACCCTCTGGTGTCGTCTGTCTGTCAACCGTCAACCAGTTCCTAATCCAGTTCACCACTATGGGTCCTAACTTCAGTCTGTCAAGTTTATTCAAGAACCTCCTATGAGGAACTGTGTCAAAGGTTTTGCTGAAATCCAAGTAGATTAGATCTAGTGAATGTCCTCAATGCAATTCTCTGGTTACCAGTTCAAAGAATTCAATCTAATTTTTTTGTCACAATTTAACTTTGGTAAAAACATGTCACCTCAGATCTTGTAACCCATTGGATTCCGGGAAATTCACTATCCTTTCCTTCAGCAAAGTTTACATTACTTTTCCAATAACTGAAGAGAGGCTTGCCGGCCTGTAGTTTCCTGCTTCTGCTCTGTTGCCACTTTTGTGACGAGGAACCACATCTGCTCTTCTCCAATCCTATGGAACCTCTCCCATCTCCAAGGATTTATTAAACAAATCTTTAAGAGGATCCACATGAACCTCTCTCTAAGCTCCCTGGATGGATCTCGTCCCATCCCATGGCTTTGTCCATCTTCAGTTTTTCAAGTGACTCATAAACGCTTTCTTCCATGAATGGTGCAGTATCTTCTCCATTTTCATGTGTACCTTTACCAGCCGATTGTGGTCCTTCTCCGGATTTTCTTCCATAGTTCCTGCTTCCTCTTCCTGCCCTGTACAGATAGTGCTGAATTTTTGCCTCAGCACTATTTCGGCAGGGGCTGAATATTGATGGAGAATGGACTTCTTTGCTTACTGGCTACAGATAAACGTATAAGTTTTTGAAATGCCCTCATTTTTTCCTCTTTTAAATAAACCGGCTTGAAGAAACATAAGTTTGAAGCCTCTTCTTGTATATCCTAGAAACAAAGTGATTAAAGGGATAGAACTCCTCTCGTATGAGGAAAGGCTTAAGAGGTTAGGGCTGTTCAGCTTGGAAAAGAGATGGTTGAGGGGGGATAGTCTTGTAATCTTATTCTTGTAATTGTTGCAATATGATTAAAGTCTACCAAAATGCTCTGTGGTGTAGAATGGGTAAATATGAATCAATAGTTTATTCTTTCAAAAAGTACAAAGACTAGGGAACAGTCAATGAAATTATATAGAAATACTTTGAAAATGAATAGGAGGAAATATTTTTTCATTCAACGAATAGTTAAGATCTGGAACTCGCTGCCAGAGGATGTGGTAACAGCAGTTAGTGCATCTGAATTTTAAAAAGGTTTGGACAAGTTTCTGGAGGAAAAATTCATAATCTGCTATTGAGAACGACATGGGGAAGCCGCTGCTTGCCCCAGGATTGGTAGCATGGAATGTTGCTACTAATTGGGTTTCTGCCGGGTGCTTGTGACCTGGATTGGCCACGGTTGGAAACAGGATACTGGGCTAGAGCAGTTGCAGTAAGCCATGATTCAGCAGCTAATCATCAGGCAAAAGGTCCATCGAGCCCAGCAACCTGTCTGCCAGTCCCTAGCTCTCCTCTGTGCAATCTTTCCCATTCTCCTATTCCCTTCTGTCACCCCCCATTACCCATTTTACCCTCTGTACTCACTTCCTCTCACTCATCTCCTTGACAACCCCTCATGGACTCTCCCATATGGTTCCATCGTGTTCAGCATTTTCCCACCCTCCACTCTTGTAGCTCAACATCTTTCTCTCTCCTTCTCTCCACCCTCACCCTTAGAGCCTATTTCTCTCTCTCTCTCTCTCTCTCTACTCAAACATCTTCCTCTCTCCCCCTCCCCTAAGTTTGTAGTCTATCATTTTGTCCCCTCTTCATTCCCCACCCCAACATTGCAGCTTCTTTCATAAGTCAGCTTGGAGAAGAGACGGCTGAGGGGAGATATGATAGAAGTGTATAAAATAATGAGTGGAATGGATCGGGTGGATGTGAAGCGACTGTTCACGCTATCCAAAAATACTAGGACTAGAGGGCATGAGTTGAAGCTACAGTGTGGTAAATTTAAAACGAATCGGAGAAAATTTTTCTTCACCCAACGTGTAATTAGACTCTGGAATTCGTTGCCGGAGAACGTGGTATGAGCGGTTAGCTTGACGGAGTTTAAAAAGGGGTTAGATAGATTCCTAAAGGACAAGTCCATAGACCGCTATTAAATGGACTTGGAAAAATTCCGCATTTTTAGGTATAACTTGTCTGGAATGTTTTTACGTTTGGGGAGCGTGCCAGGTGCCCTTGACCTGGATTGGCCACTGTCGGTGACAGGATGCTGGGCTAGATGGACCTTTGGTCTTTCCCAGTATGGCACTACTTATGTACTTCTTTCCTTTCTGGCCAACAACGTAGTTTCTCCCTTTTTCTCTCGCCCTCTCTCCCCCTTTTTTCTCCTTCCCCTCACAGTTGTCATCTCCCCCTCTCTTTCTCCATTCCATCTCCTCCCCCTCTCTCCCATTTTTCATCTCTCCCCTAATAGTCAGCAACTCCCCCTCTTTCCCACTTTATATCTAGAATTCCGCTGTCTTCTCTCCCTTTGTCCCCATTATGCTCTCTCCTCCCTGTCCAGCATTTGTCCTCCCCCCCCCCACCAGTGGTGCAATATTTCTCCTTGTCCCCCACCCCACCCGCTGGTTCAGCTTTTCTCCTTTTTTCCCCTCACACACCATTTGTCCAAATTTTACTCCTTCTGTGGCCCCCACCTACCAACCAACCAACCATTGAAAGAAGTACATTCAAACAAATGGGCAGAGTGGGGAAGCAAGGCAGGTGCTGGGCAGCCTTCTCCGGTCTGTGTCCCGTATATGGAAGACAGATCAGGATGGGCTGCAGTGGGCTTCGACAGCGCTGCGTATGTCCAGTAGCGCTATAGAAATGAGAAGTAGTAGTAGTTGGGAATTAGGGTCGGTGCTGGGAACATTTTTACGGCAAGGAAGGATCAGGATCCAGTCTGGGTATTTTATACCACATTCATATCCTATGCTATGGGTGCGGGTGCTGTATCTCTCAGTGGGGAAGGGAAGACGTCTTGAAGTGAAACTTAGCAGGTCATAGTAAAAACATAGTAGATGACGGCAGAAAAAGACCTGCACAGTCCATCCAGTCTGCCCAACAAGATAAACTCATATGTGTATACCTTACCTTGATTTGTACCTGCCTTTTCAGGGCACAGACCGTACAAGTCTGCCCAGCAGTATTTCCCGCCTCCCAAGCACCAGTCCCGCCTCCCATCTCCGGCTCTGGCACAGACCGTATGCCCTCCACTATCCTCGCCTCCCAACTACCAACCTCTCTTCCCTCACCTGCTCCGCCACCCAATTTTGGCTAAGCTTCTGAGGATCCATTCCTACTGCACAGGATTCCTTTATGCACATCCCACGCATGTTTGAATTCCATTACCGTTTTCATCTCCACCACCTCCCGCGGGAGGGCATTCCAAGCATCCACCACCCTCTCCGTGAAAAAATACTTCCTGACATCTTTTTTGAGTCTGTCCCCCTTCAATCTCATTTCATGTCCTCTCGTTCTACCGCCTTCCCATCTCCAGAAAAGATTTGTTTGCGGATTAATACCTTTCAAGTATTTGAACATCTGTATCATATCACCCCTGTTCCTCCTTTCCTCCAGGGTATACATGTTCAGGTCAGCAAGTCTCTGCTCATATGTCTTGGAACGCAAATCCCATACCATTCTCGTAGCTTTTCTTTGCACCACTTCCATTTTTTTAACATCCTTCGCGAGGTACTGCCTCCAAAACTGAACACAATACTCCAGGTGGGGCCTCACCAACGACTTGTACAGGGGCATCAACACTTCCTTTCTTCTGCTGATCACACCTCTCTCTATACAGCCTAGCAACCTTCTCGCTACGGCCACCGCCTTGTCACACTGTTTCGTCGCCTTCAGATCCTCGGATACTATCACCCCAAGATCCCTCTCCCCTTCAGTACCTATCAGACTCTCCCCGCCTAACACATAAGGCTCTCGTGGGTTTCTACTCCCTAAATGCATCACTTTGCATTTCTTTGCATTGAATTTTAATTGCCAAACCTTAGACCATTCTTCTAGCTTCCTCAGATCAAATGTTGTTAGGTCAAATGTTGATCAAATGTTGTCAGGTCAAATGTTGTTAGTAATATTATTGGATTGATTGTTAATAAATGTGACTGTTGGGAGACCGGATGGACTGTCCAGGTCTTTATTTATTTTGTTACCCTTCTACCGAACTGTATTACAGTCTAATTCATGCCTAACACATCAAAACTGGCCTGACACAGGACACCTAAAGCATTTTGCGTTACTTTTGTGATGGGGGGGGGGGGGTGTCAGGGATGGAGAATGGGTGTGGATCAGGCTGACATTAGTAGCACGTCCATAACACGAGGACCCTCAGCATCTCGTAAATAGGAAGTTGTAAGTTCTGTCACAGTCATTGTTTAATGCTAACATTAGCGCATGGCCAGAAAAAGATAAGAATAGAACCATGCCTCTTTCATGGTTGGGCTAGAAATGCGGGAAAGACCAATGTAAGGGCACTAAGTCCATTTACTAGCACAGCTTAGCAGAAATGCCACAGAACCATTAAAGGAGATTATCTCAGAGACACCCCCGGAGGTGCTCCAAGGAGGTCCAAGGAACACGACCTGCTCTTTTTGCTCACGCCTTCGGTGCAAGCCTGTGGAGCACACCGCCAGCTACAGACATTTGCTTTAAGGCCTGATTTCATCATCTGGTCATATGGATGGAGCAACCCAAGATGACAGGACAGCTTTGGGACCGGAAAATACTGTACACACTTGCAGGGCTGACACTAGGGGCAAACAAGGCAGCTGCCCTGGGCCCCACAACTCCAGGGGACCCCTGTGGTCTATCTTCTATTCCCCTTCTCACCACCCCAATCCAAGGTCTCCTTCCCCTCACCTTCCATGTCTATCTTACATCATGTTTCTTCACAGGGGGTTGGCCGGCACGGCAGGAATTCTGATATGCTGCTAGTGGCCGCCCCAGTGTGGTCCCTCTGCTGTGTCCCACCCCACCTCTGATGCAACTTCCTGTTTCCACCTGGGCAGAATACAGCAGAGAGGCCATTCCAGGGCAGCCGCAGGTGACCCCCCCTGTGAACAGAAATGTAATGTGGGTAGACAGGAAAGCTGAGAGGAAGGGAGGGAGGCCTCTGATCAGTATAGCAAGAAGGGGAAGAGACACTGAGCCCGTAGGTGGGAAAATGTGGGATACAAATGCAATAAATAAATAAATAGCGGACCACAGGGACCCACTGGAGCTGTTTTAAAGTAGACTGGGGAAGATTGAGAGATAGTGGGACATGCCATATGGGGAGGGGATGTAGGAAGAAATGATGGGCCTGAGAACAGAGAAGAGAGAGAGAGAGAGACTGCGGACAATGGAATGGAGGGAGGGAAGAGAGATGTTGGACCCAGGGATAGTGGGGAGGGAGAGAAAGATGCTGGATGGGAGGGCAGTCAGGAAGAAAGAGAGCGAGAGATGTTGGACCTGGGGATAAAAGGGAAGGATGGAGAGAGAGGTGCTGAACAATGGGAGGGAGGGAAGAGAAAAAGATGCTGGCTCATATGGGGCAGGGCTGAACTTAAAAAGTGGGTGGGCACCAAATTTTCTCTTTGCCCCCCCCCCCCCCCACTCAAATGTAAAATTTAAATACCTGAGCTAGTGGGGGTCTCCAGGCCTCTCTAGGTGAAGACTCCCTCCTCCTTTGCCAGAACTCTCCAAAATTCTGCACCAGTGACAATTTTTCTGAGCTGCTTCCACCACTGCCAACCTACTCCTGTGCATGCTTGGTTTTTTGCATATGTGTGAAAACTAAGCACGTATGGTGGTGGTGGTGGTGGGGGGGGGGGGGGGGTCTGCCAGATGCACAGCTTGGAGAACTCTGGCTGCTGGACAGTAGAAGGTGCTCTTCAGCTGCTGCGGCTTGGGATTCCCTGCCAGCCACAGAAAGGATGATGGTTAATTTGGAAAGTGGGGGGACCCAATCCCCCTTATCCCTGTGGCTATGCCACCAATTGTGTTCAGTGCAAAAGGAAATGCATCTCTGTTTTTATTTCTTCAGTTTTGCAGTGTTTGGCGAGTTTAACTTCTTGGGGTTCCCAGTTCATATTTCTATTTTTAATTTCTGATCCCTTATCCTGTATTTGGTGAATGTCTGTCCGTGTTTTGTGTGTGAAAAAGTAATTTAAGGTTGTTTTATGTGTGGTAGTAAAGGTGGATGGGGAGATCGGGGGAGGGAGGAGAGGGGATGGGTGCCCCCTCCTTAATTTCTGCCTTGGTCCCCACTCCCCAGCATATCTAAAACCGACCCTGGATACTGGATAGCAGGTTGTATATATACACAAAAAGAAGCAACAAGTCGGTGAGAAAAAGATACACAGAAAAGGCTGCTACAGAGATGTGCCTTAAGGCTGATCCTGTCACTTCTAGTCACCTGGGTGGAGGAACCCAGGATGAAAGGACAGTTTGGGCATCAGAAAGTACTGTAAAGGGTTGTCCTTTCACCATGGAACAATACAGGAATATTCTGTGTTCCTCTCTTAATAATTCTTTTGCCCACCGCTGCACACTGAATAGATTTCAATGTCCTTTTCCTCAGTCGTGACTCCTAACGTGGCACCAAGCAGTGAGTAGCTATAATTTGGGTTATTCCTCCCAATGTGTATGACTTTGCACTTGTGTAAAAGAGAAAAGCTGAGATCTGCACATTAATGCAATATAAAAAAGAACAGATCAAAATATAAGAACAAAAATACTGATTTATTACACAAAAATAAATATAGAAAAGAATTCAATTAAAAAGACCCCAAAAGGGCTTCATCAGTCTCTCCCTGCACATGATGCCAGTAACACCAGAGAGTCCAGCCTCTTCCTACCCGGTTGAAGAGCAGCCCCAGGCCGGGAGTCCATTCCATTCTTTCTCTTCCATATTCATCCCCAGGCCGAGAATCCATTCCATTCTTTCTCTACCATATTCATCCCCAGGCCAGGAATCCATTCCATTATTTCTGTACCATATTCATTCCCTGGCCAGGAGTCCATTCCATATTTTCTCTACCATATTCATTCCCAGGCCAGGAGTCCATTCCATTTTTTCTGTTCCATATCCATCCCCAGGCCAGGAGTCCATTCCATTCTTTCTGTACCATATCGATCCCCAGGCCAGGAGTCCATTCCATTCTTTCTCTACCATATTCATGATACATTTAGCCCATGCTTTTCATGGGACTGTGAAAAGGCACATGTTCCCTCCCGCCCATCTCTCCTTCCATTAGCTAAGGTGTAAGTATTATATTTAGTTACTTGTCAACCTTCCTGAGTGCCACTGGGACTGTGCCAGCGAGTCAGCAAGAGATAATGGGGAGTCATAAACACCTCATTGATGTAGTTGTTAGAAGTGGGGAGGGCGGCAAGCATTAAACTGCTGCTTTCCAGCTGATCATCCCTGTTCTCTGCCCCTCCCCAGCTCACTTTTATTTTACATTTGCAAATTGTTAATAATTGCTCTTTGCCAGAACAAACAGCTCCATGTGCGTGGCATTAGCAGAGGATTAGGAGCTCTCCATGGGGCACAGGCTGCTGGTGGGACAGAGGGTGGACATCTGTAACCATTGTTTCAAATCAGCTAGATCTTCTGTGACCTCAGTTACTTGTACTTAATAAACAGAATACTTGAAAAGCTCTGTAAATCTTCCTTTTCAAAGAACTGTTCTGTTGGTCCCATTAGGACAATCACAGCCTACAGAGTCCACTTTCCCAGAACCAATATACTTTCTGAAATCCCCAACAAAAAACACCCCCCAATGCTGGGATGACTTGAATATAGCAGGACATTGCTTCCCATAACCTGAACTGAACGTATAGCCGGCACTGTACACACTTTATTAAACTCAGCCCCATGTCCGCATTTTGCTCCTAGATCTGCACTCTGGATGCCCAGAGCATTGGATGGCTAAGTCCACAAGCACTGCTTCCAATTGAGGGAATTAATGTGGCTTCCTTCCTCTCTCACATTTCTCTATCTTGTCTGTTCTTTCATGGTCTCCTAAATTGGCATCAACATACCCTGATTAGCTATTTTTCTTACAATATTTGTGTAACTTTGCTGCTCAAGTTATATGTGCTCTGAATAATGATCTTACTAAACTTCCAGCTCTAGCACCCACGAGCAAGTGATCCTCAGTTTAAGGCATTCTCAGGGACTAAAATGCACGTCACATTGACCAGAGACAGCCTGATGCTAAGAATTCTTTATACTTGGTTAAAGGACTTTTTTGCTTTCAACAGAATTTACCCTAACCATTCCAATTCTACTTTTACATTTTTCCAAAGGTTAGCCAACAGATTCCTGTAACTCTCCCAGAACAAGCAAACAGCTTCTGATTGAATCAGCAACTCGTTTCCCTCAGGCTCTAGGCTGGTTCCCTCACTCAGAGCCAGATGCATGAAAGGAACGTTGAAGAACCGAAAACGTAAAGGTCGACGTTACAAGATACCGATTATGAAAAAACAATGGATGCTCAAAAAATAAAAAAAATTACATGCAACTGAGCCGTGCGGTAATACAAAGGTCGATGCATGAAAGTCTCACTAACCTGTTGAAATCCACGGTAGCGGTATAGCAGACACATGCGCATAATAGTCATTCGCTAAGCACTCGGCAGTGCATCATGCATTGCCTTCATTTAAATGAGAACCACATCATTACAATAGATTTGCATAGCATTTTATTTATTTATTTTTTATTTTTGTTACATTTGTACCCCGCGCTTTCTCACTCATGGCAGGCTCAATGCGGCAGGCAATGGAGGGTTAAGTGACTTGCCAGAGTGCTGGAAATCGAAATCAGTTCCTCAGGACCAAAGTCCACCACCCTAACCACTAGGCCACTCCTCCACATGCTTGCGAATGTGGTAAACAGGTCGCTGTAGGCTTTTGCGCATTCTTCGCTAGATACCGTGATCACTAAGCCAGTTTAAACTGGCTCAAAACAATCACTCCTGGCACGGTAAGTTTGATGCATCTGGGCCTCAGTTCCATCTCTTGGCCTTGGACCTCCTAAAACAGCTGCAGGAGTTATTCAGAACCAGCACCTACATAGCTAGCTGGGGAAATAGGACTAGTTGAATAGCTCTGTGGGTCTGGCACTGAATATTGGGGTGAACCTCATAACTTCTGGGTATCGCTGCAGACCCAGATGTTCTGGACATGGGCTGCCATTGAAAACCCAGGTCTAACTCGGTGTTTAAGAAAACACTCGCTGCCCCGGCTGATTATTTATGCAAAACATTCCACATTAAATTCTGTTTCCTGCTTATCTCTATTCCATCCTTCACATATGGACGCACCTTCCAAAATTTCATCTGCCTTGTTTTAACATAACACGTGTCCTAGATTCCTAGGCCTCCATGTTCAAAGCTCCGGCGGTAAAGCAAACGGCACCCGCCCCACACCACAGGAGCAGTGCAGAAAAAATAACCCTCCAATGCTCAAAGCTAATGACCTTCAAATTATATGCGTGCTGCTCTGACACTGAAAGTAAGGGGGAGGAATGTGCCTGGCACATGCACACAACAGTTTTGCAGACTGAGCAGCTGTCATGCCCATGAGCCAGGCAAACCCTGAAGTGAAGCACACATCAGAGTCATACTTCTGCGCAGAAAATTGACGCCAGTGTGTGATTTCGGGTTTGCTCAGACTCACACACATTTCTTTCTCAGCAGCAGCGCTTAACAGGCTTGCACAGGCTTCCTTCCACTTCCAAAAGAAATCAAAACCGCCAGATTTTAAACTGAAAATCCAAATAAATCCGTCTTCAAACCCTCCAATGGTGGTAAGAGCAGGGTTTGTTTGTGTGCTATTCTCTGAGCATTGGGAGGGCAGAGCAAATGACCTCATTAACATCTGTTTGACTTCATTTAAATGCAATTTTGCGCTCATTGCTTCCTGCGTTAAAGCCCTCTGAACATTCTGCGCAGATTAACACTGGCTGCAGGTTCTGAACACTGGCACCTGAGTGTACCATTCATTATCCTCTTCCCCTCGGGTTTCTGCGTATCTGAATCTTCTTTGGTTCCATTTCCTCTAATGCTCCAGTCTTACTTTTTAGATTAAATAGTTGGCTTTACATGATTTTTTAAGCAAATAATTGAAACTCTTTTATTATAACTTAGTAGTTGATATAGGCAATTTGAGATCATAGATATTTGTCCCACCTCTTTTATGCCGTATCATCCTGTAACACAAACTATGAGACTATTTTAACCTCGCTGTCCTTTGAAGATCTGTCACTGTGAAGGATGCACTGCTGAATGATTCTCCCATGATCTGGTTTAAAAGGTGCTCAACCTCCTTTTTTCTTTTAAACTAGATTCTGGGGGATGAAAACTACTGACACATGGGAGTTTCAAAAGTGGCCATATTGCCCCAGCCAGGTGCAGGGTAGGGTAAAAGTGCCTGGGGGGGGGGGGGGGGGGGGGGGGGGAGAATGTCTCCACATCAATCTGCTCTTTGTGCAAAAGCCTCTATCTCCACCTCCTTGAGAACTACTTTTAATTTGGTTAACTTCAATCAACTTCTGAAGAGAAATTTTCATCCTGTTATCTGTTGGCTGGTAACTTCCAAACTGGAAATTAAACAAGGTCTTTAACACCTCTTCATTCCTTTTACTTCCCACAGGGAGAGTCAAGCAAATAGAGACTGCAGGGTCTGTCTCACTCCCTGTTGCTTATCCTGCAGGAAGCTTTCTGGCTTTCTCTGTAAGAAGTTGCATTCACAGGCAGATGATCAAAAGCAAACGCCAGCGCTAGAGGCTGTTAGTGCCATACTAGCGCCAGCGTTTGCTACCGCCCCATGATCAGAGCCCTCGAGTGCGTGAAACAACACGCTCAAGGGCTCTTAGCACAAGTAGCATGCAAATACATGCTAAACAGGGCTCTTAGTGCAAGTAGCTTGCAAATGCATGCTAATCAGCGCTTAACGCATTCATCCCCAATGATCAGCGTCCAGCGTGCCAAAGATTGACAAACCCTATGCCAGCTCTGAGCTGGCGTTAGGGTTTGCAGATCATTGGGGAGGAATGGTGAGCCCTGTCCAGCAGGCCCCCATTCCCCCCTACAGCAAACCTGCCAGCAAGGGCAGTTGAGGACGTCCAGAATTTGGACGTTTCTGTGACGGGGCAGTTGAGGACTCTGCAATGTGCAGTTAAGGACGTCCAAAACTGGATGTTTCTATGAGAAAGACGTCCCTAACTGCCCATTGCAGAAACGTCCAAAATTTGGACGTCCTCAACTGCCCCATCACTATACCTCCGACATCCCCTTGAAATTTGGCCGTCCCTGCAACAGGGCAGTTGAGGACGTCCATCTTCCGATTTAAAGATGGGCGACCTTCTCTTTTCATTGGTCTCCAGTCCAGACCTGTCAAACAAGTGCGGGAGGATTGTGTTGAGCGCATGCTCAGGCACAGTTCTCCCGCACTTCTACCCCATCATCAGAGATAATTGCGCTTCTTAAATTTGCATGCATTATCTCTGATCATAGGTCTAATAGCGCCCCGCGCTGTTTGGAACAGCGTGGGGCTTTTGATCATCTGCCTGTCAGCCCCTAGACACCAGAGAAATGTTTGCATTTAATTGGAAATATCAGAAGGTTTATTCATTGCTGAATCATGTTCTTCTCTTTGAGAGCTTATCTGGGTGAAACAGGTTCACTCAGTCTCAGGCCCAGATGCTCAAAACTCCAGCCCTGTTTGAAACAGTGCCGAGGAATTATGTCCTAATGCTCAATCCTAATAGTATGCAAATGATTTGCACACTATTATCTTCGAGCATTAGGAAGTCAAAGGGGAGAATGGCGCCTGGCACATGCCCAGAACAGCCAGAGGGAAGGAGAAGGAAGTGCAGGTTTCCAATGGTGGGGGGGGGGGGGGGGGGGGGGGGGGAGGGAGAGGCAGTGCGGCCAGCACCCCATTTTCTTCTGCAGACAGCTCTGCAACAGAGGAGACATTCAACGGAATAAACCCTAACCTATGATTATGGCAGCAGAAGAGAGTGAGAAGGAGAAAGCAGCACTATCACACATTTCACTGCCCTCACACACCCCAGCAGTCCTCTTCTGGATGAGAAGCAGCGAGTCTCAGCCTCCCATCCGTCCCTCCCTCCAAGCTTCAGCCCCACAGGTCCAGTAGACAACCAGGCAGCTTCTCAAACCTAACGCCAGCTCCAAACCAGCGTAGGTTTTTGTGCAGTAAGGGCAATACTTCTTCTTTCTGAGAATGTGATAGGACCTTTTTTTTGCCTACATTAGCATGTAATGAGTACCACAACAGTATGGGACATTCCTTCTGTTTCAAAATTCAGGGGACAGTGGTTAAATATTAATTTTTACAACACCAGCACATATAGGAAATGTGACACTCAGCAGCTGTTCACCTGCAAGAGATCCAGAGTTAACGAAAGGCGACTTGCTTATCCCCCTAAATCAAAGCACTACTCAGTAAATTACAGACAAGCACCAGGCTCCCTGCAAAAGCTTTCTGCATGAAGAAAACTGTGCCCACCTTTAAGGACCACTGGTCCACTATTTGCATCCCATCTTATTCATGAGATAGGAGGTAATTGTGGGTTAAGTAGGGTTAAATGGTCAGTATTCTCAGTGGAGAAGGGTAGATAGTGGGGTTCCCCAGGGGTCTGTGCTGGGACCGTTGCTTTTTAATATATTTATAAATGATCCTCACTAATTTAATTTCCTTACTAGTGAGGAAATTAAATTTGCTGACAAAACAACGTTATCCAAAGTTGTTAAATTGCAAGAAGGTTGTGAAAAATTGCAAGAGGACCTTACGAGACTGGAAGATGATGTTTAATGTGAGCAAGTGCAAAGTGTTGCAAGTGGGAAAGAGGAACCCAAATTATAGTTACGAGATGCAAGGATCCACATTAGGAGTCACCGACGAGGAAAGAGATCTAGGTGTCATCACTGAAAACCTCTGCTCAGTGTGCAGCGGCAATGAAGAAAGCAAATAGAATGTTAGGTATCATTAGGAAAGGAATGGAAAACAAAAATGAGAATGTTATAATGCCTTTGTATCACTCCATGGTACCACCGCACCTCAAATACTGTGGCAAATCTGGTCACCGTATCTCAAGAAAAATGTAACAGAATTAGAAAAGGTACAGAGAAGGGCAACGAAAACGATAAGAGGACGGGATGACTTCCCCATGTGGAAAAGCTAAAGCAGCTAGGGCTCTTCAGCTTGAAGAAGAGATGGCTGAGGGGAGATATGATAGAGGTCTATAAAATACTGAGTGGAATGGAATGGGTAGATGTTAATCGCTTGTTTACCCTTTCCAAAAATACTAGGACTAGGGGGCACACAATGTAGCTACTAAGTAGTAAATTTAAAACAAACTGGAGAAAATATTTGTTTGCTCAATGTGTAATTAAACTTTAGAATTTGTTGCCACAGAATGTAGTAAAAGCAGTTAGCTTATCGGGGTTTAAAAAAAGGGTTAGTTAGCTTCCTAAAAGAAAAGTCCATAAGCCATTATTAAGATGGATTTGGGGAAAATCCACCACTTATTTCTAAGATATGCAGCATAAAATGTATTGTTCTGTTTTACCACATTCTCTGGCAACGAATTCCAGTAGTAATTTATGTCAGTCACCAGTGGCAGCAGCAGGTTACCCTCAGCGATCCCCTAGGTCTTCCCTCTGCTGCGTCCTGCCTCCTCTGATGCAATTTGCTGGGGGAGGGATGTGGCAGAGAGAAGATCCAGGGGCTGACTGAACACAGCATGTCATGCTGCTGGTGCCAGCTGCCAGTGATGCAAACTTTAGAGGACCACAGGGATTGAGAGAGGCAAAGGAGCAGTGCCAGATTCAAGGGGAAGGGGAGAAGCTGGACCAGGGGGGGTGGAAGAAAAGGCTTAACCTGTAGACCAGGTGAGATCAGAGGCTGCATATTTTGGCATCTTTAATCACCAGCGCTCTGGGCCAGAGCCTCACCTGCTCCAATGCTTAAGCCGGCTCTAGTCACGAAAATTCCCCACTTTATTCCATGTCTGCTGCAGCTCAATCCAAACTCAACCCATGGGAATAGCTCTGCTATTAAAGCCTATTTCAGTCTATAAAATACTGTTTCACCCACCAAAAAGACTGATTAAAGTATCTGATAAACTGCAGAGAGGGCAGATCTGTCCAGTTTTAGGACTGAAAACTGCTTGGGTACTAAACTGATATTGAGTAACTCTGAAGCTGAACCTGAAACTTATGACTGCTCTTTAAGAGGGGAATTCTATAACGAGTCCCCTGTGTAGGAAGACTGGCCCCACAGTTCCCAGAAAGCACTCACAGACCCAACACACAAACCACCGGGCTTCTTTATCAGTCCAGAAAAACAGGGCAAACAATGATGTGAAAACAATCCATAACCACCTGAACTTCAGAAAAATCACTAAAAACCAACCTATTCAAAAAGGCCTACCCCAACGATCCTACGTAAACTCCTTCACCCAGCAACACGGCATGACCAATGATCGTACTGGACAACATACAATCTTCATCCCTCCTGACCCTTCACAACTACCTCAGTCGATCACTATACAACCTTGTATTTGTTCTCAACTGACTTGGCAAATGCCTTGACGGTACTGTGTAAGCCACATTGAGCCTGCAAATAGGTGGGAAAATGTGGGGTACAAATGTAACAAAACAAAACAAGTAGACGCCTATTTTCCTGCTTCTCCGTATAAAATAGTACATGCTCCTGAGTGTCGTTACGTGTGTATTTTGTAAAAAGAGTGCTTACTTCACAACTGCGCTTCACCCTGGCTTTACCCCTGAATATGCCACACTCAGGTTGCATAAAATTTGGCAAAACCAAAGCCTAAGATGGCAGCATAGGAGTCTCACTGTGGCCAAGTTTCTTACTAGATTTTTGAATTTTTCTCTCATTTAGATGCTGAAGTGTAAGGGTCGTGTAAGGAACCAACGCCCCCCCCCCCCCCAAACACTCACACACACACTTGCAGACAGGGCCCCTGGGCGGATGCAGCAAACAATGACTATGTAACATACATGGCGAGATCCTCAGGCAGGTGTTATTGCTGTGTTGGAGCTGGGTCAGGGCTCCGACCTTGGGAGCAAAGCCGCATTTAACCCATTAGTCCCTGTCACTCCGCTGCTAAGCAGCAAAATCCCTGGAGCCTTGAAACCGGAAGAGAAGAGAGTTTGCCAGCAATGGAAGGCTGAACTGGGATGTGGAAATGCCTGCAAGGTGGCTTGAAAGATTGGGTTTTTTTTTTTGTTTTTTTTTTTTTGTTACATTTGTACCCCGCACTTTCCCACTCATGGCAGGCTCAATGCGGCTTACATGGGGCAATGGAGGGTTAAGTGACTTGCCCAGAGTCACAAGGAGCTGCCTGTGCCTGAAGTGGGAATCGAACTCAGTTCAGCGACTGACAGGTTGGAGATAGAGAAATTAAAATGAGCATTTCCCACACCTGATTTATACACATATAATCCCAGATTCTATATGGCGTGACTTAAGTTACACGAGCAAATCTGGTCCTATTATGGATTTCCACATGCAATTTAATTAGTTAACAAGCTAATCAGCATGGATAATTACCAATTAACAATTGACACAAATTGGCATTAATTAGAATTTACTCACACAACTGTCTAAGTGTGTAATGTGATGAGTCGCATAGTTGAAAAGGGTGTGTGGTCTTTGACGTGGAATGGGAGGATCATGAGCATTTCTGAAATCTATGCAAGTTGTTATAGAATACGCTCGCTCCATACACAATTTAGGCATCAGTGTGTTCACCAACGTTCACTTGATGTAACTGCCCACGACTAAATTTAGTCCTGATTATAGGCACTTGGTGTATTCTATAAACCGCATGGAAATTTAGGCATATTCTATAGAACATGGCGTATTTTTTTCAGCACCAATTTTTTAGGCGTGATATACAGAATCTAGTCCATAATACCTGAGGTAACGTTATGAAATGCTAAAGTTGGGTTTACATGTGAAAGAAGTTTATAAAAGTACTTTACTGACTTGATATCCTGCCTTTCTTCAAAGCAAAATAAAAATCATTTCAGCAGTTTAAAAAGAAAGTGACAAGGTTTAGTTTAGTTGGTATTTGATATAGCGCCTATCAAATTAATTAAAGAGGTTTACAATTAAATCCAAGGAAAGAAAGGACAGAGCAGAGGAAAAGGAGAATAGCAGGCATGGAGAAAAGGTCACAGGAGGGGAGTTTACAGGGCAGTAAGCGGGTTATGCTATTGATAGATGTCCTTGGTCCGTCCAGTGCAGCCCACAATAGGCCTTCGTGAAAAGCCACATTTTCAACCCCTTGAAATTTTAGTTAAGGCACCTTCAGCTTTCAAAGTCAGGGGGCAGAGAATTCCCACAGGGGGTCAAGTGGATGGACAGATGTACCATCTGCAGGTCAGTGTTCAGCCAGCACAATTATCCATTTTTAAACGCCAGCTACTGTTATCAAAAAACATCTGGATATTTAGAGCCACCGTCTGGAGAGTGACCGGTGCTGAACATGCGAATAAGGTGGTCAGCACCAGAACTGATCGAGACAGAGATAACATATAATTTGGGACAGCCTTTGATGGGGAAGATATTCAGTGGCCCCCTCCTCTGCATAGGAACAGTTCTTACCTGGATAAGTCCTGCTCTCTGGGTTCATACTTGGATTTTCAGTACCATTATCTGGAAACTGCTGCTGAAAGTGTAGACAGACCACCTTAGCAATATTCAGGTGGTGCCGGGATGGTCCAGGGAGTGATCTGGGGATTCTGGCTATTGGCAAGATTCATTCCACTAACTGAGTGACTCTCCACAAAAAGACCGTCGTACCTCTTTTCAGCTAGTTATATCCAGAGAGCAGTCTGAATATTGCTGGTACCCAGGTGGTCAGTGTACAGCCCCTGGCACTGAGTACCCGAGTAAGAAAAACTCTGCCAGCAGCATTTAGAAAGAAATGCCAACGGGGTGGGGAGGGATAGGTGGAATTAGATGCATGTAAGGAAGTTGTTAAATTCTGCTGCTTAACTCATTCTAATATTAGAAATTACATCATAATAAGAAAACCTTAGGGAGCTAAAATCCTGGCCAAAATTTTGTAAATCTGGACCTAGCGGGTATTTAACCTTGTATGTGTGGCAAGGAGAGAAGTGTCCATCAATGTTGCTTGCAATAGACGTTAAAAAAGCCTTTGACAGGGTCCACTCGAGTACTATCTTTGCTGTGATACAAATTGGGGATAGGTCCAGGATTCTTTCGTTGGCTTTCAGCACTATTAACCCCGTGCATGTAGAAAGATCAATGGGGCATAACAGAATTTTTCCCTGGGAAGGGGGAGGGGGGTGAGGTAGGATGCTGCTTTTCTCCATTTCGTTTTGCTATGGTTATGGAACGATTAGCCCAGAGGATGGGGACTGCAGGGGCATCGCAGGCTTAAAGATACAGTAGGTGGAGTTTCCCATAAATTATTGTTATTTGCGGGTGATGCTATAAATATATTGTATCTGTTCAGAAAGCTTTTATTATGATTTTCTGTGAGTCATTCACACTATTTCATGATCTGCTGTGAACCTTTTATGGGAGTTGGCAGAATAGAGGTATCGTCACTATTTATCTACTGGGATTTAAAATGACTGTAGTCAGAACAGAGGAATTCAGTATCAGTCTGAGGAAGAAGAACTAAGGAGAGCAAAAGAAACCTTTCCGCTGACTAGGTGACCCGGTCATTTGAAGTACTTGGGGTTAAAATACCAAGTGACCTCATTCAGGTCTTTCAGGTTAATTGTATACCTTTAATACAGGCAATTCAAGAAGATTTGTGAAGTTGGGGGAGACGGGAAGATCGGCCCTCTTTTTTTCTTTTCCAGGTCTTACCAATTGTGATTCACCCAGGGATATTAAAGGGGACAATGCATGTCTACATCTTTGTGTGGAGGGGTTTGCAAAATCAGTGTTGGTGAGATATAGGGACGAAGGGGGATTGGAGTTACCAGATTTGAAACATATTAGGCATTTTATGGGAGTGGAAAGAAGGCTCCAACTAGAAGCCTTTTGTCCAAGTTGAGCAACACTATTTTTCCTTATATTTACTGAAGGGGGCTCCTTTGGGTCCCACGGGAAGGAATTGTGAACCCAGGGTTAGCAAAATATATACACAACATATGTTGAGGTTATGGCAAAAAGTTTCACTCCGGATGTGGGGTATCAATGTAGATCATACTGGCTCCTACAACTCAGGTTTTACTAGGGAGGTACAAGGAAATCAGTTTATATTATTATTATTATTTATTGCATTTGTATCCCACCTTGTCCCACCTCTTTGCAGGCTCATTATCATTATCCATGATGGACATCTTTGACTCTTTGGCCAAAGAGTATGGCCTGAGGTTGATGGACTACTTTCCCTATCTTCAGGTGAAGCACTGCTGAGGAGGACTAAGATACAATCCTTTGGATGAAAAAGAGAGGTTCAAAGGGTTTAATTGCAGCTTTATATAAGAAGATAAAATCTAACCAATTTGTTAAACTGAAATATATACTCGATTGAGAATATGACCTTTGTAAAGAATTGAAGACCAAGACTTGGGGGTGGGGGGGGGGGGGGGTGGAAACATGACATTTTAAAAAATGCTAGTAACTTATTGATTTTAGAAAGGTTAATGGAGAGAAATTTCAAAATTACACCTATGCGATTGAATAACTTGGAGGGCATCTGGTTTGCAGGGTATCTGTTTTCATATGTGGTGGGAATGACCCATTACTCAATCATTTTGATGACAATTTGATCCTGAACTGAAGAAGATATTTGGAATGCATAGATATCTTTCACCAAGTTTGTGTTTATTAAATTACGGTTTCATTGAAAGGGTGTTTGATTAGAAGCGAGCTCTTAACAATCGCCTTTTCGTTCCCAGATGTGAAATAGTATATGAATGGAAAACTCAATCCCCATCTAAGATGGCTGAGCGGAGGCAGTGGCTGTGCAGAGTGCTGTCCATAGAAAAGTCGACAGCTATTAGGCTTGGCAAGTATAAAACAGTAGAGGAAAAAAAAGAAACTCTTGAAATGGTGTCCATGAAACCTTCAGTCTGCCCCAGTATGGCAGTACTTTGAATAGATATGGATGGGCTGGAGTGTAAATTTTAAGGGGCTTCGACATTAGCTTCAGAACTTTTAGTACAAGAACAGTGCTGGGCAGACTTCTACGGTCTGTGCCCTGAGAATGGCAAGGACAAATCAAACTCAGGTATAAAGTATCACATACCATATGAGTTTATCTTGTTGGGCAGACTAGATGGACCGTAAGGTCTTTATCTGTCGTCATTTACTATGTTACTCTTTGGGGTTCTACATGGAATGTTGCTACTAATTGGGATTCCGGAATCTTGTAACTCTTTAGGATTCCAGAATCTTCAGAACTTTTAGTACAAGAACAATGCTGGGCAGACTTCTACGGTCTGTGCCCTAAGAATGACAAGGACAAATCAAACTCGGGTATAAAGTCTCATATACCAAGTAAAATGAGTTTATCTTGTTGGGCAGACTGGATGGACCGTACAGGTCTTTTTCTGCCGTCGCCTACTATGTTACTATGTTACTTATAACACTGTTTCTACCTGACATTATTGTATTTAATACTGTTTCTACCTGATGTTGTATGTAACACTGTTTCTACTTGCTGTTAACTCATTTACTGAACAAACTGTACAGCTGAAGTAATGCTATTTATTTGCTATGTATGCAAGACTGAATGTAGTATAAATCCCTTTGGTGATTCAAAAATTAAATAAAATAAACAGAATTCGCAATGCTGAACCTGGCATTTACAAATGAGTAAGGCGTTTTTAATGTTCAAATGGTTAGTGCAGCGGGCTTTGATCCTCGCCACCTGGTTTCAATCCCCACTGCAGCTCCTTGTGACCCTGGACTAGTCACTTAACCCTCCATTGCCCCAGGTACAAAAAGAAAAAAAACTTAGGGTCCTGTTTACTAAGGTGCACTAGTGTTTTTAGCGCATGCTAAAAATTAGACCACGCTAACCGTGTAAATGCTCATAGGAATATTATGGGTATCTACACGGTTAGCGTGCACTAAGAAACACTAACGCACCTCTAGTGCAGCTTAGTAAACAGGGCACTTAGATTGTGAGTCCACTAGGGACAAAGAAAGTGCCTGCATATGTGTAAAGTGCTGTGTATGTCTGGTATAGAAATGATTACTAGTAGTAGTATCAAGGCATGAACCCTTTACAGACCCCCTTATGCTAAATATACAGATAGCATCAGAAGGACCAAACCCTCTACATTTCCTCAGGCCTCAATTAGGCACCAAACACTGAGGGCACCATGCACCCATGCCAAAAAGGAGTCTCTCCCAGTTTCTTTACTGGTGCCACTTCAGTTAGGACTCACTATGGCATTCTGGCCTAACACCCTCCATTCTGCAGGAGTTCCCATGTGCTCTGCATGCACCAAGGATGGATCCCTACCCTCAGCCTCTGGGGCCCACAATCTTAAATCTAGTCCTGGTACCTCATCCTAAATATACAGACAGGTTTCAAACCCCTCCATGCCTCCTCACCCTAGATATAAGATATGATCAGGAGGTTGAAAACATTTCTCTGCTTCCCATTCCCCCAAGGTTCCACTCATGGGCTTAAGTTTTGCACAAACCATGACAAGGATGACTCTTACTTCTACGCAAGGGTATACTGGACACTCACATAGAGAAAGCGAGCAGATGGGGCTCTGCATTGTTGTGAATAATCCAGGAGCAGTTTTAATGGGGGAGATGGAAGAGACAGAGTCAGAAGGTGGGAAATGTCTTTTCATGGTCTTGTGAACCTGTGAAGTTTAGCTGCAAATATTTGCCTCATTCATCACGACTTGTGTGGCTTTGCTCCCAGACTAGCCCCTTCCCCCAGCGCGTAAATACATTTCTCCCACACAGCTAGCATTATTAGGTGTCCTCTTGCAAACTGCCATAAACCTTTCTCTAAACAGGATGTATCTGTATGTCTTCCTTTTCTCACATTCGATCCCCTGGTCATACATTCTGAGAACCCCAAAGAGATTTGCTGGCAGGACAAAGCAGATAATAAAGCAGTTTAAATGATCAATCAGTATAACAAAATTAATTAGAATTCAATAAACAAACATTGAATTTAATCCCTCATTATAAAATAACAACCAAATAGTTAGAGCAATGGGCTGAGGACCAGGGGAACCCAGTTCAAATCTTGGGCAAGTCATTTAACTCTCCATTGTCTCAGGTACAAATTTAGATTGTAAGCCTGCCAGGGACATAAAAATACCCCATCTACCTGAATGTACACCATTTCGACAGCTTTTGGGTGGTATATAAGAAAATAAAAAGTAATAAATATCCCACTCAGATTTCCAAGTCAATACCAGATATTTAAAAAAAGAAGTAAACTCAATTCTCAATTATCCATTGATAGTCTGGAGCAAAGCTGAATGATTAAAAAAAACAACTAAATTAAGCTGGAGCAGAGATTCCCAAACTGTGGATCATAATAGGGGTGGGCAGGCAATAAAAAACTAATTTTTTTTATTTTCCTGTGTCATTTGCTGCTTTTTTTTTTTTTTCCTTTTCTTTTTATAAAAATGTTCATTTTGGTTTTATAAATTTTGTTAATTAAGAGGTAGCTATGGCTACTGACCTCCCCCCCAAAAAACAGCTTGTGACAAACCATCCCCCCCCCCCCCATTACAACTCAAACCCCCAATGACAACCCATGCCCCAGACCACAATTAAGCAATATATCACCCCCCACCAAAGAGACAGTTGATCTCCCTTGGCACTTACAGAGGAATTCAGTGGTACAGTCTTGGGACAGGAACAATCCCCCTTAGCTCCCAGCCCCATTGCATTGAAGCAAAGGTAGGTGTAACCTGGAGTGGAACACCAGGAACTGGAGCCTTGGAAGCAGAAAACTCTATAGCAAAGGTAGGTGTAACCTGGAGTGGAACACCAGGAACTGAAGCCTTGGAAGCAGAAAACTCTACAGCAAAGGTAGATGTAACCTGGAGTGAAATACCAGGAGCTGGAGTCTTGGAAGCAGAAAACTCTATAGCAAAGCTAGGTGTAACCTGGAGTGGAATACCAGGAGCTGGAGTCTTGGAGGCAGGTGACTTAAAAATACCATTTACCTTATACTTTAAAAACTTAGAAGCAAAGAGGAGGCTTATAATTCCTAGATTTTTATTTCTATCATGTTGGATTTTTATCCTGCTACATAGTGTACTGGATTGCAATTGAGGATATCTGCTTATTTTCGAACGAGAAGGCCAGCCATCTTCCGACACAAATTGGGAGATGGCCAGCTGGCCAGCCATCTCATAAACCCGGCCAAATCGGTATAATCGAAAGCCGATTTTGGCCGGCTTCAACTGCTTTCCGCCGCGGAGCCGTCAAAAGTTCAAGGGGGCGTGTCGGCAGGATACCGAAGGCGGGACGAGGGCGTGGTTACGAGATGGCCGGCTTCGGCCGATAATGGAAAAAAGAAGGCCGGCTCTGACGAGCACTTGGCCGGCTTTACTTGGTCCATTTATTTTTAGGACCAAGCCTCAAAAAAGTGCCCCTACTAAGCAGATGACCACCGGGGGGAATTGGGGATCACCTCCCCTTACTCCCCCAGTGGTCACCAACCCCCCTCCCACCCCCCAAAAAAATTATAAACATTTTTGTGCCAGCCTCTATGCCAGCCTCAAATGTCATACCCAGCTCCATCACAGCACTATGCAGGTCCCTGGAGCAGTTTTTAGTGGATACTGCAGTGGACTTCAGGCAGGCGGACCCAGGCCCATTCCCCCCCCCCCACTTGTTACACTTGTGGTGATAAATGTGAGCCTTCCAAAACCCACCTGAAACCCACTGTACCCACATGTAGGTGCTCCCCTTCACCCATAAGGGCTATGGTAATGGTGTAGAGTTGTGGGCAGTGGGTTTTGGGGGTTTGGGGGGGCTCAGCACACAAGGTAAGGGAGCTATGCACCTGGGAGCAATTTGTGAGGTCCACTGCAGTGCCCCCTAGGGTGCCCGGTTGGTGTCCTGGCATGTGAGGGGGACCACTGTACTATAAATGCTGGCTTCTCCCATGACCAAATGGCTTGGATTTGGCTGGATTTGAGATGGCCACCATTAATTTCTATTATTGGCGGGAAACCAATGGCGGTGATCTCTAACACCAGCCATCTCTAATGCCGGCCCAAATGTTGAGATTTGGCTGGCCTCAACCGTATTATCGAAATGAAAGATGGCCAGCCATCTCATTTCGTTAATACGGTCGGGTATGCCCCTTTACGGGGCCGGCCTTAGAGATGGCTGCCCATATAGATGGCCGGCCCCGTTTGATTATGCCCCTCTATATCATCTCCAAACCCATCACGACTTCAATTGGAGCTGAAACATACACATTCGATCCCTATTACTTTACTGGCTGTCATGGTTAATATGAAACAGCTGATCTTGCTTCCATAAGAGCAACTCAACAAGCATTTACATTATTGGATAAATGCTTCGATGATCCATACATGCTCCATTATGGAATAACCCTAACCTGAAGATTGGGAACAGTATGATAAGAAGATTATTAAGGCAGTCAAATGGAATATGGACATGAGCACATATGTTACCATGTATGTATGCAACTTAAGACATTACCATTTGTAATTCTGTTACCCGGAAATGGCAACTGCCATTACGGCAAACGTAAGCCACATTGAGCCTGCAAATTGTTGGGAAAATGTGGGATACAAATGCTACAAATAAAAATAAATAAAAAATATCACCTTGGGAGAACCATTGATCTCTTTTCCAGACTTACAAACTCGCTATAACTTGACCCCTTCTCAACTTTACTTCTGGATTCAATTGAGCCATTGCATTCAACACCGCTATGCTTGTATTATTAAAGATCCAGAAGATTCAGATATTCATCAATTTTGTAAACTCAGCCTAGCTGAAGGTCTTGTTGCATCTAAGACCTTCAAACTTTTGAATTTACATCATTACAAATCCATCAAAGGTTTTGAAGACGTATGGCTAAAAGACAGACAAATTACTGATGTCAAGATTGGCAACATTTTTGGATGAAAGTGACTCATCCAACCTATTACAGTCTCTTTATTTTTTGCACACAAAGCATTATGGAAACCACAAAAACTGTGGAGAGCAGGGTTACTTGTATCTCTAGATGCTGGCACTATGGTGTATATCCTGGAACTTTAGCTCATCGGATTTATGAATTGTCCTGAGTTACGTTCTTTTTGGTCTTCAGTTTGGAAAGAAATCCAAAAGATCTTTAAAACAGACTTACAGTTATCTTCTGAATGGATCCTTTTTCGAGCCCTGAGAATAAATAAGAGTCTCTTTGATTTATTAATTGCTGTGGTCATACAAATGTTATGTGCTAATTGGAAAACAGCTTCACTATTATCTAGTCAATTTTGTGTTCCACTATTTGATAAATTTATAAATATGAAATATCTTCTTGGCAATATTTTCCCTGTAAAGATGAAAATCAGACAATGCTCATATTCAGAAACTTACCTAGCTAACATCTAGCCGTCCTCATTAATTATTATCATATTATACTTTGGCGTAATGCCTTCCTAGTCCTTTCTCTCTTGCTTGCTTATTGTTGTAACTTGAAGAAATCAATAAGATATAGTTGAAAAAAAGCCACACATTTAGGAATCTTTGCAGCAGGTGATGATACCCCAATAGTGTAATAGTAACAGCGAATTTCACACAGGATTCAAAATTGTACGTCAAAGAATTCAATAAGGGAAACATTTTAACTTACGTTACTTTGTTCAAGTTTGTTATATATAAATCGATAAAATATTTTGAATTGAACGGCACAAGAAAAACGTTCTAGAGCAGTTCCAGAAATGCCTGTCTCCCGGACCTTACTGTTTCTCAAGCAGCTTGGCCAGAAATGTGACCTTTCTACAGGAAACATGTTACTCCAATCTTTGCCAATAGAATGTTGTATCACTGCCATTTTGCTGGAAATGTGACTACACTTCAGGTCTGCTCTTTCCCTGCCCTGCGATCTTGATCAGGGCCACTGCCAACAATATCATTTCCGGACAGCTACGGAAAACAGCCTACCCACGGAAGGCACTCCTATTCTCTTTATTTTATTTTACAAACGTATATAACCTGTACTATCTACAATTCTAGGTGGGGTTTCTTTTATTCCACCTGCAAGCCGGAAAGCTACTAAAGTGGTTTGCATCCAGATACTCTTCCTCTTTTTCTGTCCCTGGAAGTTCTAAGGAACTCTTTAACTAAACAAGGAAGGTGAGCAGTGGAGTTCCTCAGGGGTCAGTGCTGGGGTCTATTCTGTTTAAGATATTTGTGGGAGATATTGCTGAAGGGTTGGAAGGAAAGGTGTGCCTTTTTGAGGATGACACGAAAATAGCCAATAGAGTGGATACCTTGGAGGGAGTAGAAACAATGAGAAGGGATCTCCGAACCTTAGAAGAATGGTCGAGGGTCTGGCAGTTAAAATTTAATCAGTAAACACAGGGGAATATAGCTGTATATCAGAGTACAAAAATATAACTCATATATATCCAATGCACTCTGATTTTGGATATACAAAACTTTTATGTGTTGTTAATTAAAGGTTTTGAATATCTATAATCTGAGTGCATTGGATGTATCTGAGTTAGAGTGCAGAAACCCAAAAGAGAGATACCGAATAGGAGGAGAGAGATTAGTAAGCTCGACTCAGGAGAGAGACCTTGGGGTGTTGGTGTCAGAGGATCTGAAGGTGAAGAAACAATGCGACAAGGCGATGGCCGTGGCCAGAAGGATGCTAGGCTGTGTAGAGAGGGGCATAACTAGCAGAAGAAAGGAGGTGTTGATGCCCCTCTACAAGTCGTTGGTGAGGCCCCACTTGGAGTATTGTGTTCACTTTTAGAGGCCATATCTTGCTAAAGATGTAAAAAGACTGGAAGTGGTGCAAAGAAAAGCTACAAAAATGGTATGGGATTTGCGTTGCAAACCGTACGAGGAGAGACTTGCTGACCTGAACGTGTATACCTTGGAGGAAAGGAGAAACAGGGGTGATATGATAAAGACGTTCAAATATTTGAAAGGTATTAATCCGCAAACGAACCTTTTCCGGAGATGGGAAGGCGGTAGAACTAGAGGACATGAATTGAGGTTGAAGGGGGGCAGACTCAGGACTAATGTCAGGAAGTATTTTTTCATGGAGAGGGTGGTGGATATGTTGAATGCCCTCCCGCGGGAGGTGGTGGAGATGAAAACGGTAATGGAATTCAAACATGCATTGGATAAAGACAAAGGAATCCTGTTTAGAAGGAATGGTTCCACGGAATCTTAGAAGAGATTGGGTGGTGACGCTGGTAATTGGGAAACAAAACAGGAGCTGGGCAGACTTCTACAGTCTATGCCCTGATCATGACTGAATAGATAGGGATGGGCTGGAGTGTAAATTTTAAGGGGCTTCGATATTAGCTTCAGAACTTAGTACACGAACAGTACTGGGCAGACTTCTATGGTCTGTACCCTGAGAAAGGCAAGGACAAATCAAACTCGGGTATAAAGTATCACATACCATGTAAAATGAGTTTATCTTGTAGGGCAGACTGGATGGACCGTACAGGTCTTTATCTGCCGTCATTTACTATATAAACCATGTTAAGTGCTAACACGCACTTAGCAGAGGATAAAAGGTCAACCGCAAAATATGTTAAAGTGTTTTGCGGTAGTTTGCCTCTTAACATGCAGTAATTATGCGTTCTTTGTTTTCTAAACTATTTTGGGGAGGGGCGTGGCATGGGCAGAAATTGTCCGTGAAAGGGTTATTCAGCTAGTGCGTTCACACTAACTGGAGAACGTGGACTTAATGGAGAAGCACTTAAAGGAAGTGATAACTGCTCTCGCGTTATTTTTTGCAAGTCCCATATGCTAATGTGAACATTAGCACACAAACTGCAAAAAAAAAAAAAAATGTACAGAAAAGCTCAACTTTTATGCAGCGATAAATCTGGACTCATGAAAGTCCCGCTCTGAGCTCAAGCTTTGCTGCAGCTTAGTAAAAGGGACCCCAAGTTTGTGCCAGATGGGGGGGGGGGGGGGGGGGCAGAGGGTTAAGTGATTGTCCCAAACCACAAGGAGTGGGATTGGAACTGGACTTCCCTGTTTCTGAGCCCACTGCTCTAACCTGTTATCGCCTCTTTCTCCACTTGAATCATCACCAAACACTGAAAAGGGAGACTGACCAAAGGCTAAAGGGGTTAAGGGTTCTTCAGCTTATGTGCACGGGCAGGACACAGACAGATCTGTCTCTTATGTGTACAACTTACAGAATAACATACATTATGCAAGCAGCCCACTTAAATGTTCTTGCATGTCTGCTGCCTTATGCTGGAATTCTATAAAACACTGAGACACGCATGTGTTTGTGCAGGACATGCTGAACATGCCTAGCTCTGGCACCCACTTATACAACCACCCCCTTAGCGGATAAAGTTAAACAGGTGTGTTTTTACTGCCCTATTTTCATTCAGGTATTTACCCAGTTTGCAGACTGAAAATTGCCACTCGTTGGGGAAGTCCTTGCTGGACTGCAAAGTGCTACAGCAGTCACAGCACTATCTAGTTCAGAGCTACCTTCTTAAATCAGGTTGGATTAAGGTCTGTCACCAGTTGAGGAGGGTCACTGCTGAACTGGTGGGATCAGATTGAGAACAGGGGGAGACCCATGTACTGGTGAACAAAGGTTGATGGTTCTGCAACCCAACAGAAGCTGAAAGTCCAAAATGGGCAGAAGAAAACTTCCAGGCAAAAAAAGTTCACCACAACTAAGCAAAATTTGAGTGGAATATCTATAATCATGGCAGAAGTGGTTTATTCGTATTTTCTAAACTATTTGAAGGATAGGACAGTGAAATGCCCTTTAAAACATCTCTATTTGGCAAATCAGGTAATGCTGAAATCATTAGTGTACCATGGAATTATCTCAAGTTCCCTTCACCCAAAACTAAAACTTAGAATCGGGTAGAAGTGAATCAATTTTTCACTCTTTCAAAAAGTACGAAGACCAGGGGACACTCCATGAAATTACATGGAAATATTTAGGAGGAAATTCACTGAAAGAATTGTTAAGCTCTGGAACTCACTGCCATCGGTTAGCATATCTGGGTTTAAAAAAAGGTTTGGACAAGTTCCTGGAGGAAAAGTCCATAGTCTGTTATGGAGATGGACACAGAGGAAGCCACTGCTTGCCCTGGGATTGGTAGCTTGGAATGTTGCTACTCTTTGGGATTCCGGAATCTTGTTACTCTTTGGGGTTCTGGAATGTTGCTACTAATTGGGTTTCTGCCAGGTACTTGTGACCTGGATTGACCACTGCAGGATATAGCCAAGATGGACCATTGATCTGACTCAATATGGCTATTCTTATGTTGTTATGTTTTTAGAAGGAAATTATTTGCTCATTTCAGTAAACTAATATAATCACATTCTCTGTGTAAAAAATAACGAAGTCCCAGGAAAGCAAAGCGTGCTGGATGTGTGCAACAATGACAACATTCAAGAAAGCCTGGGAAAAGCAGAGAGGATCCTTGGCCAAAAACTGAAGGGCTGAGTTTGATTCCCACTGCAGCTCCTTGTGACTCTGGGCAAGTCACTTAACCCTCCATTGCCCCTGGTACAAAATAAGTACCTGAATATATGTTAACCGCTTTAAATGTAGTTGCAACAACCTCAGAAAGGCGGTATATCAAGTCCCATTTCCCCTTTCCTTTCCCTATCTAGAGATTTGCCTCACAATCCGTATCTATAGTCAGACTGTGGGATCCTGTGTAACCCCCTCCCTCCTCCCACTTCAGAGGGCTCACAGGTTTGTTACAATATGCAAGACCTCATTAGTGCTGTCCTAATACACGGAGTCACTCTTGACATCGCCAACATCTGGAAGTGGGCACAGGAAGGGACCCAAGAGTGAAAAGCCAAAGAGGTTTGTGAACACTGCAGCTCTGTAAGGAACAGTCCAGGAAAGAAAGGCTGAAGGGAGCACAGCTTCCCAAAGTTACTCATAAATCTAAGTCAGTCCAGAGAAAATGTGTCATCTACACATTCTGCAACATGTTTTAAACATTGTTACAAGGCAGTTAAAGAATTCCATGATTGGGCTGAGGGTGACTCTAGAGGCAGTTACACAAACAAGTTTAGTTATGTATTTCTCTGCTCCAGATCCACAGACTACAAGGTAATATAATAAATGTCGGCAGAAAAAGACCTGCCTGGTCCTTCCAATCTGCCCAACGAGGTGGCTAGAGTTGAATCTGGTGCTCTGCACAGTTTCCTCTTCGTCACTTAAATCTCTGTCTGTCCCTGCCAATTTTGGGGCACAGAACTTGCTTCCCAACCTGTGAAGCTGCCAAAGCTCACTCCAGTTATGAGGTCATTTAAGTTTTGCTTTAATTGGATCCTATCCTTTTTCTATATAGTGTTCCTTTGTGTTTATCCCACACATTCTTGAATTTCGTCACTGTTTATGTGATCACAACCTCACATGGGAAGGCATTACAGGCATCCACCACCCCTTCTGTGAAAAAGTATTTCCTGACATTGCTCCTCAGTCTCCCACTCTGCAACCTCAACTCATGACTCTAATTCTACCATTCAACCATCTCCGAAAAAAAATTAGTATGCATATTGATGCAGGTGTTTATATACTTAAAAGGTATTATATCCCCCCCCCCCCCCCACCTTATCCCTCCTTTCCTCTAGGGTAGACATATTGAGGTCTTCAAGTCTCTTCTCATAGGTCTCTTAGCACAAGCCTCGTATCATTTTTGTCACCTTTCTCGCAACCGTCTCAAGTTTTTCGATTTCCTTGGCGAGACACGGCCTCCACAATTGAACACAAAACTCCAAGGGGGGCCTCACCAATGACTTTCTGGCTACAGCCACCGTCTTGTGACATTGTTTCACTGCCTTAAGATCCTCTGACACTATCACCCCAAGGTCCCTCTCCCAGTCTGTGCTTATCAGCCTCTCTCATCCCCTAGAAAATTGAGCTCTTTTGAGTTTCTCCACCCCATGCGCATCACTCTACACTTCTTTGCATTAAATTTTAACTGCCAAACATTAGACCATTCTCCTAATCTTTTTAGATCACTTCTCATGTTGTCCACTCTACACACTTAAAAGAAAGTGTCTTGCAGGTACTATTTTAACAATTTAAAAGAATAAGGATAGAGGCTGCTGCAGAGTATAAATACAACTCCAATTTATTTGGAAGATCAGATATCTAACTGAATAAACAACAAAAAAAAAGAGAGTTTTGTTTTTTTGAGAAAGATTTGTGCTGTCAGACATTTCTGACCATAGCGGATTTGCATACTCTGCTTCACACTGTGTTAATCTCCCATCTGGACTACGGCAATGTAGTCTATTTGGGCTTACTTGCGTCAATTCTTAAATGTCTGCAAACTCTTCAAAATGCCGCATTAAGATTTTTAGAAAATACTCATAAATAAGATCAGGTAACCAACCCCTCGTAGCTCAGATATCACTGGTTACCTATCAAGTATCACATACAATTCAAATTGCTCAACTTGACACATAACTCCCTATATAACCTCATGGACTATTCCTTGTACACCTTCAAGGACCTTAAGATCAGTATCTTAAAGTAGATTGGCGACTCCTTCACTTTCAGAAGCACATCGGGCACCTACACAAGGCGGTGCATTATTCTGGGCTGTGGATCTGAGAGCTACTGAATCCTCACCCAAAGTCAAAAAACATCAGAGGAAAGGCTAAAGAGGTTAGGATGAGGGGGGATGTGATTGAAATCTACAAAATCCTGAGTGATGTAGAACAGGTAGAAGTGAATCGATATTATTACTCTTTCAAAAAGTACAAAGACAAGGGGACAGGCGTGGAAATTACATGGAAATACTTTTAAAACAAATAGGAGGAAATATTTTTTCACACAAATAGTTAAGCTCTGGAACTTGCTGCCAGAGGATGTGGTAATAGCCGTTAGCATATCTGGGTTTAAAAAAGGTTTGGACAAGTTCCAGGAGGAAAAGTCCACAGTCTGTTACTGAGCTGGACATGGGGGAAGCCATTACTTGCCCTGGGATTGGTAGCCTGGAATGCTGCTACTAATTGGGCTTCTGCCAGGTACTTGTGACCTGGATTGGCTACTGTTGGAAACAGGATACTGGGCTAGATTGACTATTGGTCTGACCCAGTATGGCTATTCTTATGTTATCTGAAGACCCATTACTCTGGTCAAGCATTCAGGACACCCGACCTCTCGGAAATTCAGGGGAACAGAACATGATGGATCTGTAGTAACTCCTAATAATTCCTAATTCCTATTTTAAGTCATAATACAGTAGCACATAACATATTGTAACTCTTCAGTACATGGCATAGTCGCATCATGAAAATTCTATCAATTAAACAAAGTCCTCCCCTAACAACCTCCCTCCAAGATCCCCATCCTTCCCCCGCCCTCCCCAGGTCAATGAAAGGAATTAGAGATTGGTGCACATGTCAGGCCTCAACTATGCTGAAATTAAGGACGAGTGAGTTTACCACTCAGGTAGTTTCAGAAGTTCAGCCAAGTCACTCAATGTAATCCTCCCAGAGTTTGTGAAATTGAGTCACTCTATTTCTCCGGAGCGCTTTAAGTTTCGACATCAAGCAGACATAATTTACTTTTATCTGAACCTTAGAAAGTCCAGGGATATCCTGCTGTTTCCAACCTGAAGCCCAAACTAGGCAGCTAGCTGTGAAAATATGATGCACTGGCTGCCATTTTCAAACCAACAGTCCTTGTGGTCCAAGGTTTAGCAAGCAACAGGCTACTGATTTTCCCAAGCGTACTCCATCATCTTGTATCATCTTATTATTTGCTCCCAAACGAGCCATGTTCTTGGGACATGAACACCTAACATGCAAGAAAGTCCCCTGCCCTCCACATTTACATCAACACATATCACTAACATGCCCATATATAGCTTTTAATTTAACTGGTGTACAGTACCATTGATAAAGCATTTTATATCCATTCTCTACTATATTGTTAGCAAATATGCCTTCCCAGATGAGGAGAGGTATTTACAATAACAATGCATTATAAAATCTTGTAATAGGAGTCACGTGAAGCTGCCTTAGGAGAGCTGCTGCAGGATCCTCCTTCTACCCCGCTAAAATCACTATCAAAGCAACATATCACAACAAACACCGAGAAATTATTCGGAGAGGTGGAACATGTCTATGGACAAATTTTTATCCCATCCAATACCATGCTCAGATGTCAAACCCCAGCGACGTAATACCTTGCGAAGCTGCGGAGCAAGAACAGATATGGCAGTCTCCCCAGAACTCCTGCAATATGCAGCCACTCAAAGTACTCTTGTACCCAAAATAACGGAGGCTGTAGTTAAAGCATTGGACGTCCGCTTCATCCAGCTCTCGAACAAATAGCGGGGATAACCCAACTTACTTCAGAGCTGTCTTGCTGCAGCAGCAAATTTGAATGCAGAATATTGGAAGTTGAGGATATCAGCCAATCACACGCTGTTGATATGGTGTGGCTAGAAGGCCTCGTGCAGGCTCAACAAGACAAAATCAACGATCTGAAGAACAGATCGTGGTGAGACAACCTATGTATAATCGGCTTTCCAGAGCTTGTGAGCGACACTTCTCTGGCTGACGCTTTGGAGACATGGCTGTTGGCCACCTTTCCATTTAGGGCCTATCCATTTAGAACTAGCACACCGGGTGGGGCAGCTGAAAGAAGGAGATTGCCACCCATGAATAATACTGGTTAAATTCCATCGTTACAAACATAAGCTGGCAGTTCTCAGAACTTACAAATCTTTAAAGCAAGACCTCAAATATGATGGGCAGATTAAATGCCTATTTCAAGACTATTCTGCATCACTCTGTGCTCGGAGGAGGACATTTTCACCCTTGTGCTCCAAGTCCTCAAGAGCCATACCGTCTTTGAAAGATACAGCAGGGGTTGTCACTGGGAGCCACGACAAAATCTTACATCTGTTCCTGAACTATTTTATAGGCAGGAAGAAGGAGAGGGCTGTCCCCAGTCTATGTGGCAGTTTTTAGAAGCAGTTGCGCTGCCCTCGCTGACAACATATGCAGTAGCAGCCCTTAATTAGCCCCATTGGCCTAAAGAAATACAACACGCTATTCGTTCCCTAAAAAATGGACTTGATTTGATGGGTATTATAAGGGCCTTCAGGAACAGCTCCTCAGACCCCTGCACTCTTCTGATGGAGATCGTGAAGGTGGGTACATTCCCTTTATATGCCTACACAGTCCTAATCACACTCATCCCCAGAGTCCAAAAACCCAGGGATAGAGTTGATTCATATAGACCTATTTCCTTCCTCAATGTTGATCTGAAGCTGTTGTCCAAGATCATGGCCACTAGGTTGGGAGACATACTCCTCGAGTTAATAATTGAGACTCAAGTAGAATGTGTGCGGGGGAGGCAATCTGTGGTCAACAATCGGAAAATACTCAAAGCAATGGACCACTCTCAAACATATAAGATTCCTGCCCCGATAGGCAGCTTAGACGCCAAAAAGGCATTTGATAACGTTCACTAGTCATACCTTTTCGAAGTGTTGACACAGTTTGGGTTTCAAGGCTGGTTCTTCCAGGCCACACAGGCTGTTTCCAATGCGCCTCAGGCACAGTAAATACTACTACTACTACTATTTAACATTTCTAGAGCGCTACTAGGGTTACGCAGCGCTGTACAAAAAACAAAGAAGTACAGTCCCTGCTCAAAGGAGCTTACAATCTAAAGGACAAGAAGGACAAGGAGTGCAGACAATCAAAAATTGGAACAGTCTAGATTACCTGGTAGAGGTACAATGGTTAGGTTCCAAAAGCGACATTGAAGAGGTGGGCTTTGAGTAAGGATTTGAAGATGGATAGGGAGGGTGCTTGGCGTATGGTCCCGGGGAGTTTATTCCAGGCATAGGGTGAGGCGAGGCAGAAAGGGCGGAGCCTGGAGTTGGTGGTGGTAGAGAAGGGTACTGAGAGGAGGGATTTGCCCTGTGATCGAAGGTTACGGGTAGGGGCGTAAGGGAAGATGAGGGTAGAGAGGTAGTGAGGGGCTGCAGATTGAGAGCATTTGTAGGTTAGTAGGAGAAGCTTGAATAGTATGCGGTACCTGATCGGAAGCCAGTGAAGTGACTTGAGGAGGGGGTTGATATGAGCATATCGGTTTTGGCGGAAGATAAGACGCGCATCCGAGTTCTGAACGGATTGAAGGGGGGATAGATGGTTAAGTGGGAGGCCAGTGAGGAGTAGGTTGCAGTAGTCAAGGAGAGAGGTAATGAGAGCGTGGATGAGAGTTCAGGTGGTGTGTTCAGAGAGGAAGGGGCGAATTTTGCTGATGTTGTAGAGAGAGAAGCGACAGGTCTTGGCTGTCTGCTGGATATGGGCAGAGAAGGAGAGGGAGGAGTCGAAGATGACTCCAAGGTTGCGGGCAGATGAGACGGGGAGGATGAGGGTGCCATCGACTGAGATAGAGAGTGGAGGGAGAGGAGAAGTGGGTTTTGGTGGAAAGACAATGAGCTCAGTCTTGGCCATGTTCAGTTTCAGGTGGCGGTTGGACATCCAGGCAGCAATGTTGGATAAGCAGGCCGATACTTTGGCCTGGGTTTCCGCAGTGATGTCTGGTGTGGAGAGATAAAGCTGAGTGTTGTCGGCATAAAGATGATATTGGAAACCATGAGATGAGATCAGTGAGCCCAGGGAGGAGGTTTAGATTGAGAAAAGAAGGGGACCAAGGACAGATCCTTGAGGAACCCCAACAGAGAGCGGGATGGGGGTGGAGGAAGATCCATGAGAGTGTACTCTGAAGGTACGGTGGGAGAGATAAGAGGTAAATAGTGAATGGGACTTATTCCCCAACCTTTTCCAAATCTTTGGAGATGAGACAGGGTTCATTTATTGACAAAAAATGTATAATCCGCCCATTCAAAAATCTGGGCAGAGTACGCTAAAACATACATAATTAAATCACATAAAACACCTGTTGCCACTACTTTTCATTCTCTCGCTAGAGCCCTTGCTTCTCACCCTTAACAACAATCCGAACATAGCTGGGGTTCATGTTCAGTCCACTCATATCAAAGACTTAGCCTTTGCTAGTTGTGATGTCTAACCCCCAAAACTCTTTGGGTGCTCTTTTGGGGCTACTCGTGGAATATGGGCGGTTGTCTGGTTTCACGCTAAATCCTCTCGTCTAAAATGGGAGGCATTTGGGAAGCCTGGGTGGGGCCTTTTCCTCTTATATGGGAGGAGGGGCAGCTGAGGTACCTGGGGATCATCCTCCCAGCAGACCCATCCACTCTGTATGCTAGTAACATTCCCCATCTTATGGAAGAGACTCGCAGTAAACTTAGGTTCTGGGGTTCTACCCGTTATCCCTCTGAGGTATAATAAGACTTTATAACATGATAATGGCCCCTAAGTGGTTGCACCTGTTTCAAATGGTGCCCTTGTTTTTAAGAGGAGGGGGCGGACTCTACAGCACTACCTATGGCAGAGCAAGAAGCCAAGTCTGCCTCTTAGGGTGTTGCAGACTCCCATTCAGCATGGAGGTATGGGCCTCCTAAATTTCAAATACTTCTCAGTGGCAATCCAGATAAGACACATCAATGATTGGTATCGGAACACTTCTAACAACTTGGAGACACAGCTGATCCCAGGGATCCACATCAGCAGCATACTATATGGTTTGTCCACCCTGCCAAAGGGTATTTACAAGTATCACCTAATATACAAGGCAGCGAGAGAATCCTGGAAATGGATCTGTCGTCACTCCTCATTTTTGTCAAATACATATTTAACCTTTTGTGGAAACTCCGATTTCCCTCCTTCACTGGATGCCTGTACATTCACGCGTTGGCAGCAGAAGGATATCCTTTATTTGCTACAATCTATTGATCAAGAAGGGAAACCAAAATCATTTTCTATGATTCAACAAGATTATTATGTCTCCCCCTCAGACTGTTTTGCATACCTCCAGGTTCGACATTATGTACTCTCGTTGGATTGGACAGCTCTCATGGAAGATGTTCAGGAGGTGCTGTTGGAGACCCTTACCTTATGCTTACAATCAGTAGTATCATTACGATTTCATCACAGGGCGTTACTGGATACAATTCCAGACATTGCTGATGCTAACCTTGCCCAACAGTGGACTGTGGAGCTGGGGCACCCACTTACGGGATTTCAAGAGCAAGATTTTATATTATATAACAAAGACTGCACCAATTGTATGTTGCATAAGGAAACTCTATACTAATTTGCTTTACACTTATATATATTGCCCCATAGAGCTTGCAGGATGGGCTTTGATTCCACAGGACATTGTCCAAAGTGTAGAGTCCCTGCAGTGCACCTCGGCCACATGTTCTGGGTGTGTCCGATTATACAGGAATTTTGGCTAAGCCTCTTAAAACATTTTATTGAGCTGTGGTCTTTATCAGTGGCGAACACTCCATTATTGCTGTTTGGGGCATACACATTGGGAATTCCAACAAGGCAGGGGAGCAATCAGTTTTTGAGGTGCTTGGTGCTGTTTGGTATTAAGGCCATTTTATAGGCCTGGCACTCGGAGGATGGACCTACTCTCCAGCAGTGGTGAATTTTAATGATTCAGGACATGAGGATGGAACGCTTCCAAATCAAAGACTACTCCAGTGGTCTGGGACTCCAGTTTCAGGCCACATGGTCACGTTTCAGGGATACACTATCCCCACATGTGAGAAGCCGGTTGCTCAACCTGTAACAGGATGGGGTTACTCGTTTTGTAATCATTCATGCTGCAAGGTGGTTCCTATTGGGGTGGGAGGGGATTGGGGTTGCAACTGCTGCTCAGTGCTGGTTCCCCTTCCCCCCTTGTGTCTTTAGTGTAGTAGCTGCCTCTCAGTGCAGGTTAACCCCACCTTTTGTCTTTAGGGTAGTAACTGCCTCTCAGTGCAGGTTAACCCCCCCCCCTTTTTGTCTTTAGGGTAGTAACTGCCTCTCAGTGCAAGTTGACCTTCCCCTTTTGTCTTTAGGAGTGGCCTATGGCCTAGTGGTCTCAACACCCACAAGTAGCTGGTTCAAATCCCAATGTTGCTCCTTGTGATCTTGAGCAAGTCGCTTAACCCTCCATTACCTCAGCTACAAAATTAGTGTGAGCCCTCCAGGGACAGGGAAATACCCAGTCTTCCCATAAGTCATTGGTAGGTTGGTGCTCGTATGCAGGGGAATCACCTTTGCAAAGGAAAACTACAGCATGGTCTGGATTCTAGAAAGTTGCCAACTAGTTCACAAATTTGGGCGTGCAAGTTACAGAATAATGTTATTTGGACACAGACTTAACTGTCTTGCAGTTGTGAGTGTAAGTTTCACTCTATTTTATAACAGCAACTGGTGGTATAGAATCGATAGATAAATTTATTCATTTGGATTTTGCTCACCCCTTTTCAGTAGCAGCTGCAGACAGGGAAGGTGGGAGGCATGAGAAGTGCAAAAAGTTGCCTAATTTAAGTTTCTTCTATAAAAGCACATAGTTGCCTACAGTATGGAGGAAATTCAAGAAATGGCAGCAAAATTTAGGTGCTGGGATATGTGCTGAGTGCAAAATCTATAACGGCAGGTTCCACGTCGAATTGCCATTCAATGCACGAGTGCTCATCGGTGCTCCGAACATTAAAGGTACCAGTACTTAGGCCAGCTCAAAGGCTGCTGGACCTGTAACTGCCTGCCACACCCCTGACCCTCCCATGTACACACTCATGCCCCTCCCATGTACATGCCCCTGACCCACCCATGCCCCTCCCATGTACACACTCATATCCCTCCCATATACATGCCCCTGACCCACCTATAACTGCCGGTCACACCCATGCCCCTCCCATGTACACACTCATGCCCCTCCTATGTACATGCCTCTGACCCACCTGTAACTGTCAGTCACATCCCTGACTCACCCATGCCCCTCCCATGTACATGCCCCACCCGTAACTGCCGGTCACACCCCTGACCCACCCATGCCCCTCCCATGTACATGCCTCTGACCCACCCATAACTGCCGGTCATGCCCCTGACCCACCCATGCCCCTCCCATGTACACACTCATGCCCCTCCCATATACATGCCCCTGACCCACTCATAACTGCCGGTCACACCCTTGCCCCATCCCATGTACACCCATGTCCCACCCCATGTACACACATGCCCCTCCCATATACATGCCCCTGACCCACTAACTGCCGGTCACACCCCTGACCCACCCATGCCCCTCCCATGTACATGCCCCTGACCCACCCATGCCCCTCCCATGTACACACTCATGCCCCTGACCCACCTATAACTGCCAGTCACACCCATGCCCCTCCCATGTACACACTCATGCCCCTCCTATGTACATGCCTCTGACCCACCTGTAACCGCCAGTCACATCCCTGACCCACCCATGCCCCTCCCATGTACATGCCCCTGACCCACCCTAACTGCATGTCACGCCCCTGACCCGCCCATGTTCACGCCCCATGGAAGCTGTGCCTGCAATTTATAGAATAGCGACTAAGGGAAGCTGCACGTGTAACTTACTAATTAACACAAATTAAGATGAATTATAACAGATAAGTGCTGTTAACTCTAACAGCCAACTAATGAATTAATTTGCACAACTGACCTTATTCTATACATTGCGAGTGCAACTTGGCGTAAAACTTATCGAAGGAATGCACAAAAACCAGCCTCCAAACCCACATTTCAATTAAGGATAGGAAGGTGTCGGCAGGTGACACTTTTGCTAACAGCTGCGTTCATCCCACTCTGCTTTTCTTTGTTTCATGCAAACTGCACGTTGCCATTCCTGGGCATTAAATGTCCCAAGAGCAGAAAGGAATTTGTCCTGGAAGTGGGAAATGTTGGCCCAGACTTCTTCAGCCTCGTCCAAGACATGGACTGGGGGCTGTGCTAGAAAGGGAAAGTTATTTGGGTTGGTGCGCGAGGGAGCTGGGGAGCTGCCCCCCTCCACAGTCCCACCCCCGGGGGGCGGATCTGCCCTGCTCGGCTGCAGGGGGTTGTTTGCCTTTCTGCACCGGCGGCGACTATAAATCCGGTTCCCTGGACTGGGGGTTTATTACAGGAACTGCGAACCGGCGCCAGATTCTGACCTGCGCTCCCGAACCGTCCCCTCTCCTCTCCATCTCCCTGGCATCTCTTTCCCCTGTTGTATCTTTTCTCTCTAGGGTCTCTCTCCCGCCCCCCTCCCGACCTCCTTTTGGCTTGGAGAGATGCAGCCTTCAGTCCTACCGCTGCTCTTCCTCGTCCTGTTCGTCTGGCCACAGATCGGAGCCTTTTCCAGGGCTAAATCGCTTCTCCCCATCCAGCCTGAGCAGGACCCTGCGAGCCACCGGCCGCTGGCAGGTAAGGAAAGGAGCTGGGGAGGGGGAGAAGAGTTTGCAGCTGGGCTTTTGTTGAGAATCCCGAACTCATTCCTTCAGCTCTGGTAGGGGGTGATGAGTCCTCCCTCCAGCTGTTGCAGTGCAGTGCCAGGGAGGTGTACACTAGAGAGTTGCACAGGGATAGAAATCCAACCCGTCCCCGCTGGAATCTAACCCATCCCCGCCAGAATTTAATGGTACTTAAAAAAAAAAATTCCTGTCAGCTCTCTGTCTCTGGGTTTGAGCCCCAGCACTGCAGGCAAGGAAGGAACAGAAGTTGGAGGTGGGCACACTTAAGACTTCTCTGATTCACTGGCACTGTGTGCTAAGAGATCACCAAATGCACACACCAGTAGGTCAGGTGACATCTGATGCTCATGCCTATGTCAGAGCTGAGGTCTGCGCATCAGCCCGGGAGCATAGTAAATGACAGCAGATAAAAACCGGAACAGTCCATCCAGTCTGGCCAATAGACCTAATCATTATCAATTCATGATTAAATCAAAAATGAATGTGATATTATATATTTGATGATTACGGTCTTTCTGTGGCATTTCTGGGACATAAAGCATAGAAGTCCGTCCGACCCTAACCTTATGTTCCAACTGCTGGAGTTGCCCTCGAAGACCACTCCAGCCTATTTATCTTCTCATTTGCTGGACACAGACCGTAAAAGTCTGTCCAGCACTGTCCTCATGTTCCAGCCACTAAAGTTGCTGTCTAAGCCCTTTCCAGCCCATCTTAAACCAGATTGCCATATATGAGGCACAGACCGTACAGGTCTCCCGGTATCGGCCCTAGTTCATCACAGCCAGAGTCGCCATCTAAGTGTCACGTGACACATCCACACACATGCAGCCATTTAAGTTTAGGTTTTTTATAACTTCCATTTTCTAATTAGAGATCCTCTGTGTTCATCCCATGCCTTTATGAATTTCATCACCATTTGTATCTCTACCACCTCCTTAATGGAGACTTTCCGCATCTGTGCTGTTAAAGCAAGGAGGAGGAGGAGATGGTAGGTGAGAGGCTGGCGCAAGTGCAGCATACATTTCCATGGGAACCCCGCAGGAACTGCTTCCATCCCTGTGGGAACCCCGCAGGAACTGCTTCCATCCCCACGGGATCTCTGCAGAACTGCTTCCATCCCTGTGGGAATCCCATTCCCGTGCAAGTCTCTAGTGTACACTGCAGAACAGTCAGGAAGTGAAGATCCTCCTTGCCTCCAGCTGTTGCAGTGGACAGGGAAAGAGAAAGTGGGTAACATTTCTCTCTGGATGCTGGGAAGGACCTCCCTGAGCAGCTCTTCTCCTGGGCTGCAGGGTTAGAGACTTTTAGAGTTTGTTGCACTGATGCAGAAATGAGGAAGATGTGTGTGTGTGTGTGTGTGTGTGTGTGTGTGTGTGTGTGTGCGCGTGCTGGGGGGGAGGAAGCGGGAAGGGTGTTGGTTTTAAAGGAGTCGAGGTGCGACTGTCTCTGCCTTTCTCTCTCTCTCTCTCTCTTTGCCTCTGACTGTTTCTCTCTGTCATCTGTTATTTTGCAATTTTGGTTGAAACTTTGCTTTTGAATAACTCAGTGCTCAAGTATGTTCCAGCTCATGGCCTTACTGTGGTCTGGCAGAAGAAAGACATTAGCCCATGTATGGCTAATTTGTTTCTGATGATTCAGAAACTGGAGTATGATCCGAGTGTGTGCAGTGGGAGGGGCAGATGCTTCCAGATGTTTTCTGGGGAATTTTTCACATTTGGATTTTGGGTTTGAAGTTAAAAATGTCTTTAGTTAAAGTCTGCTAACTGCTTCTTTATGTCATGGCTTCCCCCCCCCCCCCCCCCAATGGGAACCTGGGTCTCCTCAGAACCTCTTGTGATAAAGGTATCCAAAATCTTGAACCATTTACCATAACAAACTCATAACTGGTGCAAGTCTGGGCAGGGAGGGAGGGAGGGATGCTTGTTCTGGGGTGGAGTGGGGCAGTGGTCAGCCCGATTGCTATAGTATCCCCTTCTTTCTACAGGTGCTGGCTGCTCCTTTGGGGGTCGCTACTATGCATTGGAGGAGCTCTGGAACCCGGACCTGGGAGAGCCTTTTGGGGTGATGCACTGTGTGCTCTGCTCCTGTGAGCCGGTAAGTCCTGGGCTGAGAAGTTAGGACAAGACTCCCTTACATTGCAAGTTAATTGAAGTAGAGGTGGTAAGAAACAGGGAGGAGAATAATCTTCAGACAAAATGATGGCGCTGTACATAAACAGACAGCAGTTGTACCCCCATACTGACACCCACCCACACACACTACTACTACTTATCATTTCTATAGCGCTACTGGACGTACGCAGCACTGTACATGAACATGGAAGAGACGTCCCTGCTCAATAGAGCTTACAATCTAAACAAGACAGACCAACGGGACAAATATGGGATAAGGGAATTACTTAAGGTGGGGATCATAAAACATACATGGGGGTACTGAACAAGTGAATGGGGGGGGGGGTTAGGAATTAAAAGCAGCCCCTCACTTCCTTGCTCTTGAGGATGAACTCCCTTCTCCACCTCAAGACAAATTAGTCAAAACTGATTAGGCAAGAATCTGGAGCCCAGCAAAGCTGCAGCCAGCAATCCCTACACTGGAAGGGTGGCTGGGAGAAGGTTAGGAAGGAGGGATACTCACTGTACTCACACTCCTACTGTCACACACTCACTGAACCAGGAGAGGCAACGTGTCTCACACACTGCTACTAATCCTTTCACTGTCAAACACTTATTGCACAGAAAAGAGTTTTCCTGTGACACACTCACTGTGCCCATCCTCTCTCCATCACACACTTACAACATGAGAGAGTGTCGATACTGTCCCGTTCACACACTCACACTGTATAGCCTTTATATAAGTATTGCCATACTGGGACAGATCGAAGGTTCATCATGCCCAGTATTCTGTTTCCAACAGTGGCCAATCTAGGTCACAAGTACCTGGCAGAAACCCAAATAGTAGCAACATTCCATGTAGAACCCCAAAGAGTAGCAAGATTCCATTCAGAATCCCAAGTACATAAGTATTGCCATACTGGGACAGACCGAAGGTCCATCAAGCCCAGGAGTAGCCTAGTGGTTAGTACAGTTGACTTTGATCCTGGGGAACTGAGTTCAATTCCCACTGCAGCTCCTTGTGACTCTGGGCAAGTCACTTAACCCTCCATTGCCCCTGGTACAAAATAAGTACCTGAATATATGTAAACCACTTTAAATGTAGTTGCAAAAACCTCAGAAAGGTGGTATATCAAGTCCCCTTTCCAATCCAGGTCACAAGTACCTGGCAAGATCCCAAAAAAGTACAAAACATTTATGCTGCTTATCCCAGAAATATGCAGCACACACTCAGCGTACTCATCCTTTCTGTGTGACCTGCTCACAATGCACATCATCATTCTCTCACCCAGGGGCAGCAAAATCAAAAGTTCATGGAATCAGTTTGCAGTATTCTAACAGACCATGCGTGCATTCCTTGTTTTCACAATAAACGCTGAAATATTCAATTATTTTTCACTTTTTAAAATTTTTAAATCAACCAGGCAGAAAAAGCCTGAGAAATATGAGGGTGTATGTATATTCTGCACCTGTCTCCTTCAGTCATCGGCTTAAAAACTTCCCCAATTTTTAATATTCTTCTTTTACTTAAAAATAACAAATTACTTAGGGCCCCGTTTACAAAGTAAGTACCTGTACCACCATTTTCCCATGCGCCAAATCAGGACAACCAGCATTAGTTCCCACCCCTAGCACGCACCATTGCTGGCGCAATGTAAAGACAAATTTCATTGTAAGTTCATCGATATGAAATTCAAAGGCCAAATTTAAGTCTAAAGTCATACCTAGAACTCTAGAACTGCTTTCTATTTTGGGTGATTCACCTGAAGATAGTATAACATTTGTTAATGGAATTGTTTACAAATCTCCAACTCATAATAGTTTAGATTTCTGTGTATTTAATCTGAGAAAGTTCAAATTTGTTCAGTTATCTACTATGGTAATGTAGTTGTTCACACGTGAGAGAATTTCTTTTCAAAAGAACTTTGTTCTGGGCAAAGAATGTAACTATGATCTGTGTATGATAAGAGAAAATATTTTGTTCAGTTAAATATCTCCCCAGAGAATTCAAATAAATGTTACATAATTGAGTGGACAGCGGAGACTCAGAAGTGGATTATTCCCCATTTTTCTAACATTATACACTCTGTTCTTCAAAAATGCCTCGAACCAATTAACGACCTTACCTGCAATTCCCATCTCGCTAATCCTAGACAACAATAGAAAGTGATCTATGGCGTCAAAGACCACAGAGATGTGTCTTTATTCCTCTCTAGTCTTTTTCTTTTTCTTTTTCAGGATCTACTTGTCCATTTTCCGTTCTTCACCTGCAATGACGTCTGCCTTTTTCATCTCATTTTATCTCCATTTCTCTCTTATCTGCCACCATTCTGTCTGCTCACACCCTAGTCATTCCCCACGCTGATCTTTTCTCTTTCCCTATCACTGTCTCTTTGTCTGTCCCTTTTTTGCCATCTCTCCACATCATTTATTGTCTTGCACTCTCCCGCATCCAAGCCAAAAAGAGTTTACATGAGCTCTAACTAATTCAGAATGCTGCAGCACGACTGATAGAAGGCTGCAAGTGGCGTGACCACATCACACCCTTCCTACCAGTACCTTACAGGGCTAAATTTAAAACTCTATGTTTAATTTTCAAGGCCCTGAGACACAATGGGCCAGAGTACTTAAAGAATACGTTAGCCCTTTACACACCTTTGAGACCTCTAAGGTCCTGTCAAGGATCATCGCAATCTGTACCCTCATCAAAAGAAATTGTACGATGTGATACCAGCCAGCAAGCTTTCTCAGGAGTAGCCCCCGCACTCTGGAATTTACTCCCAGAGGGCCAGACTATCTCTACTTCAGGAAGCAGGTGAAAGCCTGGCTCTTCTCCCAAGCCTTTAACACAAAGGGTGACTGACTATGCACTCATCCTGCACCCAGGGGCGTAGCTAGAAAACAGATTTTGGGTGGGCCTAGGCAAGAACTGGGTGGGCACCAAGTGTTCTCCCCCCCCCCCCCCCCCAAAAAAAATATCTCAGCTGGTGAGAAAACGCTTCTTTCAACCTTGGCAGTCTGCAGCAGGCATGCACTGAAAACTGAGCATGTGCAGGTAGCGTGGAGAGTAGTGTTTTTGTTACCATCAGGGGGAAGCCTTCAGCTGGCGGAGCTTGAGATCCAGCTATCACTAAATGTATGCTACTGTTGGGTGGGCCTGAGCCAGGGCCCACCCAGGCCCACCTGAGGCTACGCCACTGCGGCTGCACCTGGACAAGCTTGCTGTAACTTAGACCGGTTCCTCATATCTTGTTTAACTGTACAATGATTTTGCCGTGAGTTTAGTCACCCATCTGTTTATCTCAATTGACTCTGGTACCACCCATCATGTCCCCATCTCTGTATCTGCATTTGGTCCCTCAGCTGCATAGAAAAGCATTAGCATCATACCTATGTTATTTGAATGTTCTATTGTGTTGCTTTTTAGGTGTTTCATTGGTATTATGCTATTGTATTATACCTATGTTATTTGAATATTTTTTACATACTGTCTATTACAGTATTGTTTGTATTGTACTAACATCATATTTCCAAATTTACCTCATTTAGTATATTTACATTTGGTCATTTTACTATTGTTATGATAAGAAAATTGTAAGTTTTATGTTAAACTGGACCTGCTGTACACCACCTTGGGTGAATCTGTTTTTTTATTTATTTATTTATTACATTTGTACCCCGCGCTTTCCCACTCATGGCAGGCTCAATGCGGCAGGCAATGGAGGGTTAAGTGACTAGCCCAGAGTCACAAGGAGCTGCCCGTGCCGGGAATCGAACTCAGTTCCTCAGTTCCCCAGGACCAAAGTCCACCACCCTAACCACTAGGCCACTCCTCCACGTGGAATTTACTCCCAGAGGGCCAGACTATCTCTACTTCAGGAAGCAGGTGAAAGCCTGGCTCTTCTCCCAAGCCTTTAACACAAAGGGTGACTGACTATGCACTCATCCTGCACCCAGGGGCGTAGCTAGAAAACAGATTTTGGGTGGGAAAAAAAGTAAATTCCACGTGGAGGAGTGGCCTAGTGGTTAGGGTGGTGGACTTTGGTCCTGAGGAACTGAGTTCGATTCCCAGCACGGGCAGCTCCTTGTGACGCTGGGCAAGTCACTTAACCCTCCATTGCCTGCCGCATTGAGCCTGCCATGAGTGGGAAAGCGCGGGGTACAAATGTAACAAAAAAAAAAAATTTAAAAAAAAAAAAACAGATTCACCCAAGGTGGTGTACAGCAGGTCCAGTGAATCTGTTCATAAAGGAAGTTAATAAATCCAAATAAATGCATAAAATCCCACTTCTTCATATCTTCCCACCATTGTCCTTCCCTTCCAGTCCTTAATGTCCCTCTTTTTACCATTTGTCTACCTACTGGCTTTCCATCTTCCACTCTATCCTACTTCCTAACCAATCTTTTCCCCACTTTTCCCATTCCCCACTCTCCAAGTCCCTCATCTAAGCCCCAGTTCCTGAATTTCCTTTCATCCTGGTTGATGAGTCTCCCTGTCTCCTCCCCAGGCACTCCAGCTCTCTTCCCACAGTTTATTTCCAGCTTTTCCTTTCCATTTCCCATTCTTCCCCAGTTCCATCTTCAAATACCTGGAGTCCTACTTTTTCTCCACCAAAAATCTGAGCCTCCACTATCTTTCCTCAGCACAGGGCTTCAAATTGCACCTCCTGCCACTGCTATAGCCACTCTCACTCATTTGGGTCCTCCCCCCACCCACCCACGGCCTCTTCTGGATGGTTCAAGCCCTGCCTAGTTTCTGCTCTTTCCCTCTCCCAACTTGTCCTGCATCTTCCTTCTTCCATTTTCCTTGTCTTCCCATTTGATATCTTCCCTCTTTCCCCTCCATCTAGTTTCTGTCTGGTCTCTTTCTTTTTCACTCATCCAGCATCTTCTCACGCTCTCTCTTCCCCCTCCACTCAGCACCTGCCCCCTTTCTCATTCTTTCACCTTCCATCCAGCTATATATGAAGTTGTTTTTGTTAACAAGCTGTTCCATTGTTTCACCTTGTTTTTCTATTATATATTTTGTATCAAGGTGTTGTTTATTCCCAATTTTTTATCTCTCACCTCTCCTCCATCCAGCATCTGCCCTCTCTCATCTCCCCCATCCAGTGTACTCTCTCTCTCTCTCCACACTCCTCAGCCCCACCCAGAATTTAGGCCAAGGCCTCGGAGTTAAAGCAGCAGCTCAATGCCCTTCTCTGCTCCTGGCCCCTCCTTTGGTGCAGGGAGGCAGGTGGTTGGTGCATTGGCTCAGAGAGAAGACACTTTTTTGTTGTTGCTGCAGCTGCCATATGTGAAAAGGTCTCAGGCAGTACCACTTCCTCAGACCTGCCAAGCCTCCTGCTTTTGCGGGTCATTTCCCTCCAAATCAGGTGTCCCACTGAGTGGCCTCCTGTCCAGTGACAGCAGGAAGCGCCTTCATAAAGCACCATCTCATGCTACCACTGATCCCACGTCTCATGGCAGCAGGAGATGATGTTTTATAAAGGGGAGACCACTCCAGTAGCTACTGGCCAGGAATCAGCTGTGTTGGGGCGGAGAAATGGATGGAAGTGTGGGTGGAGTTTGAGGAGCAATGGGTGGGGCAGGGGGCAGACCCTAAATCACTCGCTGAGTGGATCAGCCCCCTTGGCAGCTCTGCTTCCTACCTCCACTCTGAAATAGCTGTATTGCATTCCCCCCCCCCCCCAACGCCCCACTCATCAGAACATCGAGATCAGGCACCCAGAGAATGTCCAGAAAGGGGTCCATGGATGGGAGCAGTAGGCTCCTCTTTCACTTCCTTGTTGTGGAGCAGTTCCACGGCCATCCCCAGAATTGTGGTGTTCTAGGTGGTGACGGTTTAGTGCCAGTATTTTGTCGGCCTTGGGTATTTGTATCATTCTAAGCTGCTCAGTTTTCTCAGTAGGGGGTGTATCGATATTCTAGGACTTGCTGTAATATTGCAGTTTGAGTTCTGGATGTTAATGCTGCTTATACGTGACATGTTTGCTGTTTAGGTGCTGAGTGTTTTCCAGGGTTTTATTGTTCATTGCAGAGCATCTGATAGTGAAGGGACTTGGTCTCATTGTTCTCTGTCACACACTTGTTGCATGAAACACGTGCAAACTTTCCATTCAGGGCCACAGATCTCCATCCGTTCACTCTCATACGCACCGACTCCATTTTTTTTTTCACTTTTGGAGTGTGCTGTGTACTACGTCTTACAGCTTTAAGTTAATATGAAACAGTAAACTTGAGGACACTGTCTAAAGGTCTGTAACCTACCTGTTGTGTGATGAAAGCTAACAAATATTTTCAAATTAAACAGCAACGGACTCGCCGAGGGAAAGCCACAGGGAAGGTGTATTGCAAGAACATTAGAGAAGACTGCTTGAGCCTGGCCTGTAGTGACCCTGTGCTGCAACAAGGGCACTGCTGCAAAAGTTGCCCAAAGGGTAAGTGCATGTTCCTTCCTACCCAGTCAGAGACGCCCAAAACATCCAGCATCAAGTGTTTGTTTCATATACCGCAAGCAGTGGTGTTTCTAGGCTGGCTGACACCTGGGGCAGATCGCCGATGCGCCCCCCCCCCCCCCGGGTGCTGTGCGACCCCCCTCCTCCGGTGCATTTTTACCTGCTGGGGGGGGGGGGTGCCACGCGCCTGTCAGCTCTGACTCTGCTCGTTCCCTGCTGCTCCCTCTGTCCCGGAACAGGAAGTAACCTGTTCCGCGCAGAGGGAGCAGCAGGGAGGGAACGAGCGGACTCGGCCAACAGGCACGCGGCACCCCCCCCCCCCCAGCGGAGTGCACCCAGGGCAGACCGCCCCCACCCCTTGGTACGCCACTGACCGCAAGTCAGAGAGAATCCAAGCAGAGCACAACCCTTACAATAAAAAGGAGCCAACAAAAACTCAAAGAGCATGGGGAGGCCAATATTACAAATTCAGAGTAAAGGATAGTAACAGGGTAAATGACCGCAGATAAAGACCTGCACTTGCTCACATTAAACGTCATCTGCCATTTACACACCCAGTCTCTCAGTCTCATAAGGTCCTCTTGCAACTTAATAACTTTGTGTCATCGTGAAATTTAATTACCTCACTAGTTAATCTCTTATCTAGATCATTTATAAATATGTTAAAAAGTAGTGGTGCCAACACAGACCCCCTGCGGAACCCCACTATCTACCCTTGACTGGCTTACCTTTATCCAAATGTTTATTCACCCCTTCAAAGAAATGTAGTAGATTGGTGAGGCAAGATTTCTCTTCACTAAATCCTTGTTGGCTTAAAAGTCTCATTAATCCATGCTTTTGAATATGCTCTGTAATTTTGTTCTTTATAATAGTCTCTACTATTTTGCCCCACACCGACGTCAGGCTCACCGGTCTGTAATTTCCCGGATCACCTCTAGAACCCTTTTTAAAAATTAGCATTACATTGGCCACCCTCCAATTTTCTGGGACCATGGATTCTGGAATCTTGCTACTCTTTGGGGTTCTGCGCAAAATCTTGCTACTCTTTGGGATTCCGGAATCTTGCTACTCTTTTTGTCCTTATCCCTTATTTGTCCTGTTTGTCTGTCCTAATTTGCTTACTTTATTTATTTTTTTGTCTATTAGATTGTAAGCTCTTTGAGCAGGGACTGTCTTTCTTCTATGTTTGTGCAGTGCTGCGTACGCCTTGTAGCGCTATAGAAATGCTAAATAGTAGTAGTAGTAGTAGTAATTATATTGTAAGCTCTGTCGAGCAGGGACTGTTTCATCATGTTCAAGTGTACAGCGCTGCGTACGTCTAGTAGCGCTATAGAAATGACAAGTAGTAGTAGTAGTAGTATTACTAAAAATAGTTCTACAAGTTCATTTTTCAATTCTATCAACACTCTGGGATGTATACCATCCGGTCCTGGTGATTTACTATGCTTCAGTTTCTCAAATTGTCACATTACATCTTCCAGGTTTGATTCAGATTCTCTGACTCGTCAGCATTGAATACCATTTCTGGCACCGGTATCTCTCCCACATCTTCCTCAGTGAAGACCGAAGCAAAGAATTCATTCAATCTCCCTGCTATGGCCTCATCTTCCCTGAGTGTCCCTTTTACCCCTCGGTCATCTAGCAGTCCAACCGATTCTTTTGCCAACTTCTTGCTTTTAATATACCTAAAAAAGTTTTTACTATGTGATTTTGCCTCCAACGCAATCTTCTTTTCAAAATCTCTCTCTGCTTTCCTTAGTAGTGCTTTGCATTTTACTTGCCATTCTTTTTGCAGTTTCCTATTATTTTCAGTTGGATCCTTCTTCCATGTTCTGAAAGATTTTCTTTTAGCTCTAATAGCTTTCTTCACCTCACCTTTTGGCTGTTGTTTGGTCTTCCGTCCTCCTTTTATAATACATGGAATATATTTGGCCTTGGCTTCCAGGATGATATTTTTGAACAGCACCCATGCCTGATGTCAATTTTGACCTTTGCAACTACTCCGCTAAAAAACATTTTCACCGTCCTGTAGTGCCTGTTAGAGGCTATCCTGTTAATGTTGTGGTACTAAATTTAAGTTTTAAAACTAGGGAGAAAAGGGTATGGAGACTAGTTGATAAAATTTGTTTTATTTTCTTTAATTTTTTTTATTCTGCCTATCAATAGCCTACAATTCCTCCTTTAAACCCCAATCTTTAAGTTCCCAAAGCACAGAGCAAATTAATGTTCTCTTACCAGAAAAATATCCTCTTCTCTCAGAACTTCTCAGAAAGAAAGCTAAGTGGGACTTTTCCTGTCTATATAGCTTTGATTCTAAGGGGACTGTTTCAAAGAAACCCTTTGATGCTAACTCTGTAATCAGATTTCCCTCAGTAACCTTTGCAAATATTCTACTTCCTTACACCTTAATTAACACCTAATTCAGGTCAGTAGCAGTGCTACCTCTCCAGCAGCCAAAGAACAGAAAATAACTTTCTTTTAGGATAGAAATTGAGTCTTGCTACTATCCTTTTTAAAGTTCTTTAGCTGTTAAGTTTCTACCTTTCGAAAAAGTTTCACTATGGGAAAAGTTTCTACCGCTAGAAAAAGTTTCAGTTTAAAACTATGGGAAAAGGGTTGTACACTATGGAATCTAGTTAATAATGCTTGCTTCTTCTTTTTTTATTTCCCTAAGACTGAACTAGGTCCTGCTGTGCCTGCTAGAGCCTATCTTTTAATGCTATGGTACAAAGTTCAAGTATTAAAACTAGGGGGGAAAGAATATAGAGACTGGTTGATAAAGTTTGCTTTTATTTATTTATTTTTTTAATTCTGCCAATCTTTAAGTTCCCAAAGCACAGAGCAAAATGGTAGAGACTATATTCAAAAGCATGGATTAATGAAACCAAGCCAACTTGGATTTAGTGAAGGGAAATCTTGCCTCACCAATTTATTACATTTCTTTGAAAGGGTGAACAAACGTGGATAAAGGTGAGTCGGTCGATATTATGTATCTGGATTTTCAACAGACATTTGACAAAGTACCTCATGAAAGACTCCAGAGGAAATTGGAGAATCATGGGATGGGAGGTAGTGTCCTATTATGGATTAGAAACTGGTTAAAAGATAGAAAACAGAGAGTAGGGTTAAATGGACAGTATTCTCAATGGAGGAGGGTAGATAGTGGGGTTCCCCAGGGGTCTGTGCTGGGACTGCTGCTTTTTAATATATTTATAAATGATCTAGAGATGGGAGTAACAGATGATGTAATTAAATTTGCTGACAACACAAAGTTACTCAAAGTTGTTAAATCACGATAGGATTGTGAAAAATTACAAGAGGACCTTATGACACTGGGCATCTAAATGGCATATGGTGTTTAATGTGAGCAAATGCAAAGTGATGCATGTGGGAAAGAGGAACCTGAATTATAGTTACGGAATGCAAGGTTCCACGTTAGGAACCACCGATCAGGAAAGGGATCTAGGCATCGTCGTTGATGATATGTTGAAACCCTCTGCTCAGTGTGCGGCGGCGGCTAAGAAAGCAAATATCTATAGCAAGACCCATAGAAATAAAATGGGCCGTGATGCAGATCACTCCAGCTAAGCTTTAGTAAATGGGGGGTGGGGGGGGGGTGGGGGTGGTTGATTGCACTCACTCTGTAAACTGGAAATTCTATTCTCTACCTAATGTTGTTTTTTTGTGGTCTACTGTATTTATGAGGCATATTTTCAAAGCACTTTGGGAGGCTAAGTTCCATAGGTTTCTATGGAACTTTGGGAGGCTAAGTACTTTGAAAATGAGCTTGTATGACTCACAAATATGAATACAAGGCCGCAGAATTCACTAAACGTTTTAATTCTGTTCAAAAGATCTGATCTCCAATTAATGTTTTCGTTGATGTCTAAATATACTCTATATCATAAACCTGCCTGTCCCAGTTGGGTTTTTTTTTCTTTATTACTACTACCACTTTATTCATATACTTTATATCTTGTTACTCCCCGTCCCCAGACAACATTTTTAAAACTTATATTGTCATACTTGACAATTATTGTTACTGTTCTGTTATTTTAAATTTATGTTTGTTTAATCAAACATCAATAAAATTGTTTTGAAATCAAAAAGCAGCGATCCCTACACAGACCCCTGGGGAACCCCACTATTTGCCCTTCTCCATTGAGAATACTGACCATTTAACCCTACTCTCTGTTTTCTATCTTTTACAGTTCTTAATCCACAATAAGACACTGCCTCCTTTCCCATGACTTTCTAATTTCTTCAGGAGTCTTTCATGAGGCATTTTGTCAAACACCTTCTGAAAATCCAGATACACAATATCAACTGACTCACTTTTATCCACATGTTTATTCACTTCTTCAAAGAAATATAGCAGATCAGTGAGGCAAGACTTCCCTTGACAAAATCCATGTTGGCTTTGTCTCATTAATCCATGCTTATGTATATGCTCAATAATTTTGTTCTTTATAATAGACTCTATCATTTTGCCCAGTACCGACATCAGGCTCAGCAGTCTATAATTTCCTGGGTCACTCTGGAACCCTTTTTAAAAACTGCCATTTCACTGGCCACCCTCCAGTCTTCTGGTACCATGACTGATTTTTAAAGATAAATTACATAATAATAATAGCTTTGCAAATTCATTTTTTAGTTCTGTTAGTACGCTGGGATGAATACCACTTAGTCCAGGTGATGTGCTATTCTTTAATTTGGTAAACTGCCTCATTACATATTCCAGGTTTAGAGAGATTTGTTTCAGTTCCTCTGACTCATCACCATTAAATACTATTTCTGGCACTTGACATCTCTCCCACATCTTCCTCCATGAAGATCGAAGGAAAGAATTCATTTAGTCTTTCCACTATGGCCTCACCTTCCCTGAGTGCCCCTTATACCCCTCAATCATCTAGTGGTTCAACTGATTCTTTTACTGGCTTCTTGCTTCCAATATACCTAAAAAAGTTTTTACTATGTGTTTTTGCTGTCGCATTGTTGGAGAAAACTAGGACCAGGGACCCCCATCAGGCATTCTGCACTGCCCTGAGCTCCAAGCAATTTAACGTTCACTGAGACTCCTGTTCCATCCATGTGCCCTGGAACTTGTAATGAGCTCCCCAACAAAACTTGTTAGCTTCCATTGTCACCGTCTCCCATTGTGTAATCGAAAAGGGAACTCTGATGATCAAATTTGTGGGGGACAACCACCACTTCATACTCCATCTGGCAACTAGCGTCCAAGAAATATTAAGATCGTACTTCTGCGGCTGAGAAAAGACTCCTTGCCCATGGCACCATTTCTATTACCGCTGTCATTGACACCAGCACCTGGACGTAGTCCTAGACCTTGGGCCTGCTATGACCTGAGGAGAAGACAAATCTGTTGAATCATCTTTGACCTCCTGCATTCTGTGAGAAAGAGTATCTCCCTTTCTGTGATACAGTTAGTCTGCTGTTCTTGAAATTGATAACCTAACCCAACGATTGCTGCCACCATGCTGTTTGAATAAGATGACGAACGGATGAGCCAGTTGTTGAGATATGGGTGAACTCTGATCCCCTTGTGCTGAAGGAAGGCCACTGCCGCCACCACCACAATAACCTTGGTAAGCATTCTTGGTGTCTTAGTGAGACTGAAGGGCAGAGCCCTGAACTGGAAGTGATGGCCCCCAGCACCACAAAAAGCAGAAACTTCTGATGCAGCGGCCATATGGGTATATGCAAGTGCGCCTCCTTGTGATCGAGGGCAATGAAAAATTCTCCTGCTTGAACCAAGGCTATGACTGCTCATAGCACTTAAGACACAGTTTATGCTCTGCTATTTCCTTTTTAATGCTTTTGGCTGTTACAGTTAAATTTCTGCCTCTAGAAGAAAGTTTCATTTTAAAGCTATGGGAAAAAGAGTTGTACACTATGGAAACTAGTTAATAAAGCTTGCTTCTTCTTTTTTGTTTTTAATGAAGACTGAACTAGGCTCTGCTGTGCCTTCTAGAGGTTAAATGCCACATCAGGAAGTGCTAAGGAGGTAAATCCCTAGATGTAATAAATGACTGCTTCTTAGAGCAATTGGTCCAGGAACTGACAAGAAGGGGAGCTATTTTAGATCTAATCCTTAGTGGAATGTGGGGCATAGTACAAGAGGTAACAGTGTTGGATCCACTGGGAAATAGAGAGTTGCATGGGGACAGAAATCTAACCCATCCCTGGGGGAATTTAACACATCCCTGCCCGTCCCTGTGGGAATCTAACACATCCCCACCACAAGAAATCTCCTCCATTTCCACCCTGCCCCACCACATCGCACCTCACCACACAGTCACCTTGAAACCTCCCCCCCCCCCCCCCACACACACACAGTCACCTTGAAATCCCCAAAGAAAGCCAGATTCTATAAATACTGGTAAAAGTACCATAAATGCATTTTCTTCTATACTCTGCTGAACAAACATTTGAAAAAGATGCACATTTCCAAAAAAGCAAATATCCCTGAGCAGCATGTCCCCCTCTCCTCTCCATCCCCTTCTATCCCATGTGCTCTATTTCCCCTTTTCCTTTCCCCTCTCTCCATGTACGTCTTCCTTGCCAAACTTTTTTACAGCCCCCTCCCTCCCTCGTTACTAGTCCAGGTGAAAGGTAAGAAAAGCACTTTCCCTGGTGATATAAACTCGGCTAGGGGAGACCCGTAGAGGGCTGTGGATGTGAAGCTGATTGAGGTTCTCTCTCTTTTACCCTGACAGTTGCTTCCACGGTCTCTCAGAAGAGATCCAGGTTCCTCTCTGATGACTCTGAACATCTGGAGAAGGAGGACGAACTACACAATGACCAGACATACCTGAGCTCTGATGAAGTGTCACAGGATGACAGTCGCAGTGGTACAGTTTTTGTCTTTGTAAAAAGGAGAGATTTCATAGCAGCAGCCTGCGTACAGGAAGTTGAGTCCTGCACGGTTGTACAATGACTGTCTGCTATGAATTCCTCCCTCTGTGGCATCTCCTGTAATCCTGATGCCAGAATCTGTCCACGTATTGGTTACTAATCTCAGAATATCACTGCCTTTACTTTTCCCTGCTCAGGATACAGGCACTGAATGTCTGCTCTCACTTAAACTCATCACTCTCTCTCTCTCTCTCTCTTTTTCTTTCTCCAGAATTTGTGGCCCTTCTCACCAGTTCCCCGCGGTCCTGGTCACCAGCTTCCAGTGGAGTTGCCAAAGCACGTTTTACTCTGCTGCGCTCCAGCCTAACCTTCTCCATCAACTATGAGCGGTAAGCAATGATTTCCCCTCCCCCGCTCATTTCTTTACTTCCCACACTACCCCAGCATGTGCTGCTCTGCCCTACACTTCAGGCCTCTTACCCCAGACCTCCCCACATTACTTGGAGCCTCTATCTATTTTCTAATCAGAAAATAGAGCGATTGTTCTAAAATTAAACAATGTACCTGGATACTTGATGGTGATACTACACGTCAGTTTGATGCAGAAGACTCTAACATTTATAATCAATAAACTCTGTACATATTATGAGTTTCTCCACATAACAGAGGCTCACTAGTCCCATTTCTAATTCTTTCCTTGCTTCTGGAAAACCCAGTCCACATTCTCTGAACTCAGGGAAGCACAAACCTACCGATGAGTACACGGCAGCATTCAGCGTTCTTTACGCATTGATTGCCACCAGCTAATTTAGAGATGGATATGCCAAGCTGTCCCTGCAAGGCTAATGGGCAAAGTCAGGGCTGCCTTTTGGTTGGTTCTACTTGCCCGGTTAGCTGTGAGGGCGCCAACGTTAAATAATGCCAGTGCCCATATAAGTCCAGGCTCCTCCCTGACTCCGCCCTGGACCACCCCAGCAATAACCAGAGAGTGCAGCGGCAGTGAGAGTCTATAACCAGCGGCATTGTTCGATTAAATGCCGCTACGTATTGTCTCCTGCCCCCCCCCCCCCCCCCCAATGTGATTTATCTAATCAGGAGCCTCTTCTGACTGGTTCAATTACTTTGAATATCAACCCCACAGGAAATAACTGCAGATAAATACTGGCAAGCAGGAAGCAACCGCATAAATGCCATGGTCAACACAGACCCTGGATAATCAATGCTGGGGATTTCCAGTGACCAGCATTGAATATCTGGGTTTTGTTTTTGGCAAGCGCTAACATAACTGGCTAAGTAAATATTTAGTGCTGGCTAGTTGACTTAATACGAGGCAAAGATAGGACTGTTCTCTTGAGGCTAGAGTAGCAGACTTGGTGGAGCTGAGGGAGACAGAGAGTTACATAGAGGAGACCTACAGGGATGTTGTAGAGAAGTCCCACCTCCAGTCTGGTAGCCCCTGTGCTCCTAGAAGGAGAGCATCACCCTGGTGAAGTAGGAAGTACTCCTGTAGTCAGGACCTGCCCACCAGGGGATGTACTATCCTCTTGCACTGCGGATATGTCTCCAAGTGCTGTCTGGGAGGGAAAGGTTAGGACAGCTGTTGTAGTTGGTGATTCGATCATTAGGCATATAGATAGCTGGGTGGCTGGTGGACATGAGGATCGCCTGGTGACTTGCCTGCCTGGTGCAAAGGTGGCGGACCTCACGCGTCACCTAGATAGGATTTTAGATAGTGCTGGGGAGGAGTCGGCTGTCTTGGTACATGTGGGTACCAATGACATAGGAAAATGTGGGAGAGAGGTTCTGGAAGCCAAATTTAGGCTCTTAGGTAGAAAGCTCAAATTCAGATCCTCTAGGGTAGCATTTTCTGAAATGCTACCCGTTCCACGCTCAGGGCCCAAGAGACAGGCAGAGCTCTGGAGTCTCAATGCGTGGATGAGACGATGGCGCAGGGAGGAGGGTTTTAGATTTGTTAGGATCTGGGCAACATTCTAGGGAAGGGGGAGCCTATTCCGAAAGCCTGGGACCAGGCTGATCGGCATTTAAAAAGGAGATGGAGCAGCTTTTAAACTAGAAACGGGGGGAAGGCCGACAGTCGCTCAAAAGCATAAGGTTCGGGATAAGGTATCTTTCAAAGATATCACCAAAACAAGAAAAATAGGGTATCCTGATAGTGAGGTTGCAAAAGAGACTGTTGTAGATCAGGAGTCCATAAATAAAAATCAGACACAAGATTGCAAATTAATACTGTCAAGTACTAAGCATCATGTAAATAGGAACAACAAACATACTTTGAAATGTCTACATGTGAATGCCAGGAGCCTAAGAAATAAGATGGGAGAGTTAGAATATATTGCACTAAATGAAAAATTAGATATAATAGGCATCTCTGAGACCTGGTGGAAGAAGGATAACCAGTGGGACACTGTAATACTGGGGTACAAATTATATTGTAGTGATAGGGTGGATCAAATTGGTGGAGGGGTAGCATTGTATATTAAGGAGAACCTTGAATCAAATAGATTGAAAATTCTGCAGGAAACAAAACACTTCTTGGAATCACTATGGATTGAAATTCCATGTGTAAAGGGGAAAAGGATAGTGATAGGCGTGTACTACCGTCCGCCTGGCCAGGATGAACAGATGGATGCAGAAATGTTAAAGGAAATTAGGGATGCAAACAAACTGGGCAACACGATAATAATGGGTGATTTCAATTACCCCGATATTGACTGGGTAAATGTAACATGGGGGTTGCTAGGGAGGTAAAATTCCTTGATGAAATCAAGGGCAGCTTTATGGAGCAGCTGGTACAGGAGCCAACGAGAGAAGGAAAAGTTCTAGACCTAGTCCTTAGTGGAGTGAATGATCTGGTGCGGGAGGTAATGGTGCTGGGGCTGCTTGATAACAGTGATCATAATATGATTGGATTTGATATTAGCTTTGAAGTAAGTATACGTTCAGGGGCATTTTCAAAAGAGAAGGGCGCCCATCTTCCGACACAAATCAGGAGATGGGTGTCCTTCTCTCAGGGTCACCCAAATCGGCATAATCAAAAGCCGATTTTGGGTGTCTTCAATTGCAGTCTGTCGTGGGGACAACCAAAGTTCACGGGGGCGTGTCAGAGGCATAGCAAAGGCGGGACTGAGGCGTGCTTAAGAGATGGGCGTCCTCGGCCAATAATGGAAAAAAGAAGGGCATCCCTGACGAGCATTTGGTCAACTTTACTTGGTCCATTTTTTTTCACGACCAAGCCTCAAAAAGGTGCCCAAACTGACCAGATGACCATCGGATGGAATCGGGGATGACCTGCCTTTGCTCCCCCAGTGGTCACCAACCCCCTCTCACCCTAAAAAAAAATGTAATTTATTGACAGCCTGTATGCCAGCCTCAAATGTCATACCCAGCTCCATGACAGTAGTATGCAGGTCCCTGGAGCAGTTTTAGTAGGTGCAGTGCACTTCAGGCAGGCAGACCCAGGCCCCCCCCCCCCCACCTGTTACACTTGTGGTGGTAAATGTGAGCCCTTCAAAACCCACCAGAAACCCACTGTACCCACATGTAGGTGTGAAGCGTTTGTTTACGCTTTCCAAAAATACTAGGACTAGGGGGCATGCAATGAAGCTACAATGTAGTAAATTTAAAGCAAATCTAAGAAAATGTTTCTTCACTCAATGTGTAATTAAACTCTGGAATTCGTTGACAGAGAATGTGGTAAAGGCGGTTAACTTAACGGAGTTTTAAAAAGGTTTAGACGGCTTCCTAAAGGAAAAGTCCATAGACTGTTATTGAATGGACTTGGGGAAAATCTACTATTTTTGGGATAAGCAGTATAAAATGTTTTGTACATTTTTGGGATCTTGCCAGGTATTTGTAACCTGGATTGGCCACTGTTGGAAACAGGATGCTGGGCTCGATGGATCTTTGGTCTTTCCCAGTATGGCAATACTTATGTACTTATATGGTCTGATTTGCCTGCTAAACTTAGCTGGTCAGCGCTGAATACTGCTGGTTATTGTTCAATATAACTGCTATTTCTGTGGCAGAGGTGGGTCCTCATTTCTCTTTTCCAGAGGCAAGCAGTCAGATCTCTTTAGCTAGGTTGATTGCTGGCTCCTCTTATGGGTAATACACTTTTAGACAGCTCATCTGTAATTACTTGTTTCATTGAGAGACGCGTCTCCTGAGCTATGCTGCCTCTCTCTCTCTTCCATAGGCTTGGCCAACCCATCCGTGTTCGATTCAGTGACTCTGATGGCAGTGTTTTGTTTGAACACCCTGTACAGAGGATGTTGTCCCCGCAGGACAACATGGTAAGTGTTGCAAGTGTACATATGTGTGTAAATGAGTGTGAGACTCTGCCTCCAGTACTTGAGGGACTTATGTCCTTGTGAGAATGAAGGGGAGACACATTCATGCACTAGAGAGTGAGCTGAGAAAAGGTTTGTAAACATTTTTCCTTGTAAAACAGACCGTCATCTAGAAAGAAGTGGAGCAGGTGGCAACTATTTGATAAAACATGAAACACATGACTGGTACCATGAAAAGGGGCATTCTTCTCCCCTGTCACTAATGTGGGGAGTTTATGAAGAATTGTGAACACCCCTCCTGTCTTGATGATGTGGGGAGTATGTGGAGGGTTGGGAATCCCCTTCCCTCTAGCGGAAATGGGGAGTGTCTGTGGGGGTGGGAACCTCCTTCCCTCTTGCTGATGTGGTGAGTGTGGGGGTGTGGGTGGGAACTCCCTTCTCTCTATCTGATGTTGGAAGCATATTTGGGGGTAGCAATTCCCTTCCCTTTAACTGATGTGGGGAATGTGTGAGAAGCATGTGTGGGGATGGGAGCCCCCTTTTCCCTAGCTGGTGTGGGGAATATGTGAAACTTCCCTGTTGATGATGTAGGAAGTGTGGAAAGGGATGAGAACTGCCCTCCCCTGTTGCCAATAGGAATCCCCCTCCTTTCTTGCCAATGTGGGGAGAGAGAGAGAGATAAAGAAGAGAAAAATGGATAAAAAATGAAAGGGAACAATCAAACAAACACTGTCAGAGACAGATGTAAGAAACGGTGGGAGAAGATAGAGAAGAAATAGAAAAATGCAAATTTGGTATAGGATTTTGTAGAAAACTAAAGTAGAGTAGAATCAGAGCACTAGGATCATCTCAATTAGAACATTTACTGCTTACACAACAGAGATAAAAAAAATAAAATGAAAAAAAAAATAGTGAAAGACTTGGTTTTTTAAAACCTTTTTGGTAACTGGAAAAATATTAGTTTTGGGAATGTGTATTTCGTAGGATTTTCTATTTTGCTCCTACAGGAGAAAATATTTTTATTTGTATTTCTGCTCACAGAAGCTGTGGATGTTTAGGCTTTCCGTGTGTAATTTTTGGTTCTTCATTGAGTGATTGCTGAAAGTTGGCTGTGTTCTGAGCATCAGATTCTTGTGTGGGATTTTGCCGCCCTACAGTTTCTGTCTGGGGATCTATATCAGTCTGATATCTGCAGCTTCGCTAATATGAAATTTTTTGTTACCCACTTAGAACTTGGTGGTCAAGCGGGATACAAATGCTGTTCTTAAATTAAATTATTAGGATGGACCTGGGGAAAATCCACTGCTTATTTCTAGGATAAGCAGCATAAAATCTGTTTTACTGTTCTGGAATCGTGCCAGGTACTTGTGACCTGGACTGGCCACTGTGGGAAACAAGATACTGGGCTTGATGGACCTTTGCTCTGTCCGAGTACCACCACACTTATGTTCCAGAACATTTAGTGTACAACAGACGTCTGATCCTCAGATGTTTAACTTGGGTTTCTCTGGCCCTATGGAGATAGTAGAGAGAGAGTGAGGTGCAGGATACAATCTGTCTCATTCCTATCTGATGGTCTTCATCTTTACCTCTGCCTCCTCTCTGACCTCCATCCTTAGATCTGTGGCATGTGGAGAAATCTGCAGCGATCCACCCTACAGCTCCTGAGAACAGCTCAGATCTTTGTGTCATTGATGACGGGCCGAGCCGAGGGTGAGCTTCATGGCAAGATTATCAAACACCGTGCACTCTTTGCTGGTAAGTATGTCACCTCCTGTTCTATCCACTGAAGATGTCAGTTGTGCATGACACACCGGCTCACAATCAGGAAAAGCACTGGTATGTCCATGAATTGCTGATATCCACATTATATTCTGCTGCTACAGATGAAGTCGGGTTGTTGGGATGGGCAGCAGGGGACCTACCTATAGTAGAACTCTTGCTCTGGAGATACCAGTAGAGGCTCACCTTAAAAACTGACCCTCTGCAATGCCTGGAAACAGGTTCAGGGAATGGGACCAGCAGGTTCACTCCATTGCAGTCCAGTAACACATATGTTTGTTTACTGATAATGGCATTTTAAAGAGGATACTCTAGAATAAAGATGAGAATGGAAAGCTCACAGTCACATCTTCAATGATTTCCTAAAGTAGAATAGACAAATTACACACAGTCCATAACTTATCCAAGTTGCAGCTTCTTGAACACTCACTGAAATGAGATTTCAGCCTTGCTACACAGGACTTCTTTTCCACAGGCTCACACCAAACACCACACTTGGTGAGACCCCCCCCCCCCCTCTCTCTCCAGTGCGAAGGATGAGGCTCTCTTGCCTTCCTGTGAAGCACCTGAGATCATATTGCCTGGCTGCCTCCCACAGCTCCCCAGAATCCCAGTGTCCAGGGCTCACTAAGCCTCTTTTTCTCAACTTCTCTTTCCCTTGGGAGCAATTGTAAAACCTCTTTCTTTTTCACCTCACCAAGATTGAATTCTCCAATCCCAGTCAATTCTCGGTTTAAAGTCAACACAGACCATGGATAGAAAAATACCTTCTTGTAGCCCTGCAGGTCTGTACACTCATCTTGCTCCCTGGTCATCCCTGTGTGGCCTCCAAGCTGACCAGTAGCAGCCCAGCCATAAGAACCAAGCAACCAACCAACCAGGGAAGTTAATTGCCAGGGGAAAGGGAGAGGCAGCCAAATGGAAACCTTTGCTTGGGGCTTTATGTTCCCTGGGGAAAATGCTAGATTCTGGACTAACAGGAGGAAGACACAGCTTGCAAGAGTTAGGTACAGGTCAGAGTGGAAATCCTTGAACAGGGGTCTACAACATTTGTGAGCCAATTTGGGGTCACTGTAAAAGAAAGTAGATGAGGTATGGGATATTTCTCAAGCAGCTCGAGTGTTGAATTTCATGACATGAGGTTTCTCTTTGCTTACAGAAACATTCAGTGCTCTCCTGAAACCTGTGGATACTGGATACTTAGGTACAGGAGGGATTGCCATGCTAGCTCTGAGTGATGTGGAAGACAGCCTGCACTTTGTCCTAATGTCCAAGGGACTCCTGGACCGAGCTGGTAAAAGTAAGTGCAGAGAAGGGCTCAGTGCACCAAGTTGCATATTTCCGGGTTGAGTGTTATAAATAAACCTGCTCAGTGTGCACAATGCTCCTGTCATGGGGGAATAAGTGTTATAAGCCCACCTTGTGTGTGCGTACTAAGACTGTGAGGTTTATAATGCTGCTCTCTGTGTGCATGATGTCGCTCACCTGGTGAGTACAAGGGTTCTAATGCTGTTCTGTGTGTGCACACGAGGGTTCTCATGCTGTTCTGTGTGTGCACGATGTCATTCACATGGTGCGTACGAGGGTTCTCATGCTATTCTCTGTGTGCACGATGTCATTCAAGTGGTATGTACGAGGGTTCTAATGCTGTTCTCTGTGTGCACAATATTATTCACGTGGTGCATACGAGGGTTCTCATGCTGCTCTGTGTGTGCACGATGTCATTCACATGCTGCATATGAGGGTTCTCATGCTGTTCTGTGTGTGCATGATGTCGTTCACATGGTGCATATGAGGGTTCTAGTCATGTTCTGTGTGTGCTCGATATCGCTCACATGGGCTCTGACTTCTGAAGGTGACTTTTTGCTTCACATTACAGGCTATTCATCAGTACCATTACGGATACAGATTCTGCACCAGAAGCAGCTCCTGCGGGAGATTCGAGCCAGTGTGACAGCAGAGGTGAGTATGATGGAAAACTCCAGGGCAGAGAGGATACAGAGTCTGCTGGGAATACAGGGAAGGGGAAAAGATGGAGTGTGTGAGAAGTCTAAAATGCTACATAAATATGGGGAGAGTGACTTTAATTACAATTTCCATGAGTATAAAGAGTCATATTTCCAAGTTCCATAGGTTTCTGTGGAACTTTGGAAGGTTAAGTGCTTTGAAAATATGCCTCAAAGTGTTTTAGCCATGTCGAAGAGCGGTCTGAAAGCTGCATCCTATGATGGCTAATTCTGTTAGGATGTACCCGGTTTGTACACTGGGTCATTTACGCACAAGTGGAAAAATATCTGCCATCTTTTGATGGTGCGTACTTTGCTGGTGGGCGTTTGCATTTCACATTTCAATTTTATTTAATATATCACCTATTAAACTAATATCTAAGTGGTTTACAGTGTCTACAACACATGGGCAGAGCTTGGGTGTTCAGAAGTCCATTCCAAAGATTGTAAGTCGTGTAAATTCTGGCTAACATCTAGGCGTTGGCAATTTACATGGTATTTTCTGTTACTTGTGCTAATTTCCTAGAAAGACTGGTAGGCACATACTCTTCTTGATCGAATAAAGTGCCCCTTTTACAGAATTACCCTCCATGTGGATAAAGTGTTTGCACAATGCAACAAAGTACAGAATTGAATCTGCATTTCTGAGGGGTTTAGGGAGGAAACACATAGAAACATTGAAAATGAGGCAGATAAACACCCTACAGCCTTTCCAGTCTGCCAACCCACACACCAACTACTAAGCTCTACAAATCCTTCTTCCCCTTTACAGATCCTCTATGCTTGTCCCATGCTTTCTTCAGTTCAAATATTATCCTTGTCTCCATCATTTCTGCTGGGAGGTTGGTTTACATATCCACCACTCTTTTGCCTTTCATCTTCCAAGTTTATTAAAGGCTTATATCCCACCCATCAAGGAACATCTGAGCAGCTTACAATTAAAGAGGGGGGGGGGGGAAGGATAGAAGGAAAAAGGTAAACAGTAGCAGAGATTGGGGAAAAGAGGGGATGAAATATAATATAAACAGCAACGCAGTAGAGGAAAGCACAGAGAGAAGGGGTAAGTGACTGTCAGGGCACAACCGCTCTCAAGGAGCAAAGATGGGCAAAGATTAGCTATAGGCGTCCACAAATCGGAAAGTCTTCAAGTCAGCCTTGAAAGATTCCAGGGAAGATGATAGTCCATGAAAGAGACTTGCTTCCTCTCCGTTTATACCAGGAGGTATTTAAATGTCTCTACCATATATTCCCTCTCTCACTTTTCTTCCAAAGTATACATATTGTATGAGGCCTTGTGATGCCTACTGCACCCCTGACCTGAGTTTGAATTCTACATGGGGATTTCTTTCAAGTAGCGCACTCTGACCAGCCCAGCCATCCATACATGTATGTTTTCAGACAGTATATAACTACCAAGCCATAGTCAGGTGGTAAAGATCACTGGGGAAGTTAATGGCAAAGTACCTTATTAATAGTCTTCCAAGAAACTGTCACACGTGGCAACCCTCATAAGACATTTATGATGGTACTTCCATACAGGGGACTGCCTTTAGCTTTTTACTGTATGCTTTTGACGGAGACCATTGACTATTTTAGTAGCCGCCCTCTGGTCCGACCCCATCCTGTTTATATCTTTTTGAAGGGGCATCTCCAGAATTGTACACAGTACTCTAAATGAGGTCTCAGCAGAGTCTTAAACAGAGACATCATCACCTCCTTTCTCCTACTAGACATTCCTCTCCCTATGCACCAAAGCATCCTTCTAGCTTTTGCCGTCACCTTTTCTACCTGTTTGGCCACTTTAAGGTCATCACATACAAGTCCCGTTTTTTTTCTTTCATGCACAAATGTTCTTCACCACCATACTGTTCAGTTTTCATAATCATAACCCCAGTATTTATAACTCACTCTATCCCAATTCAAATTGGTTTGACAATGATTGACAATAAACATAAAATAAAAACTTTACAACAAAAATAGAAATAAACAATGTAAATTAAGACATCATTCTATAAAACTCAACAGCCTGTTCCAGATACTTCTAAAAAAGAAATGTTTTCAAGCTATTTACCAAACAACAAGTAGAAGATTGATGTTTAACAATTAAAAGGTAAAATATTCCAAATTTGTACTACCTGATATAGAAAGGAATGTTCAAAACCTTTTTTTTAATAATGAACACCCCTAAAAGATGGGGCAGACAGCAAATATTCATTATTCAAGTGAGAAGAAAAATTGGTTAACAGAGCGAGCAATAAAGTAATAGCAAACTGGAGTAACACCAAAATAGATCTTATAAACAAAATAAGAGATCTTAAATGTAAACCAAGCTGCAACAGGCAACTAGTGAAGGGACCTAAGTAAAGGATTTACATGCTCAAATCTTGATGATTTATAGATCATTCTGGCTGCTGTATTCTGAAGGAGTTGTATCTTCCTCTGCAATTTAACTGAGATCCCAACATAAATAGAATTACAATAATCTAATTGAGACACTATCAGACTCTGAACCAATATAGAACAATGTTCTATCATAAACAGTGGCCAAATAGACCTAAGTTGGTGTAATCTTAAAGTTTTTTTATACAGATGATTCACCTGAGTTTCCAGTGTAAGTGAGGAATCCAAAATAACACCTAAAACCTTGGAAGTTCGATCAACAGTCAAAAAACCAACCTCTCCTAACAGTATCCTTTCTGGCAAAAATTCAAAATGCAAACCAAACCATAATACTTTGGTCTTATTGGTATCTAATCTTAATCAACATGAATGAGCCCAACCTTTTGTTTATACAATGAACAATTTATTAAAAGTAGACTGTGGAGCATAGGAACTAAACTGAAAATATAAAACCTCACCTGAACCTAAATTTAATGAACTTAACTCATATATTAAACAAAGTGGGTGAAAGTGGTAAGCCCTGGGAGACTCTACAAGAAGATACCCGTGAATGAGACAATTTAGGGGATAGGACTTGATCTACTGCCTTTCTCTGGTTAAATCAAAGTGGTTTATATACTATATTCAGGCACTTATTTGTACTTGGGGCAATGGAGGGTTAAGTGACTTGCCCAGAGTCACAAGGAGCTGCAGTGGGAATCGAACCCAGTTACCTGGAATCAGAGTCTGCTGCACTAACCACTAGGCTACTCCTCCACTAGCAACATTCCATGTAGAAGCCTGCCCTTGCAGATCAGCAACGCGGCCACGCAGGCTTCTGTTTCTGTGAGTCTGTGTATAATCTGGTGTCATGCCATATAATGATGATGACGGATATACATTTTAGAAATATTCAGATAAATAAAATTATATGTTCCTATTTGCAAATAATTTCATTGTGATTCCTGCAGAACGTGTCTGGCATTCAACACCTCCACCTTTATTCTGCTCTTTCTTCAGGACTCAGACTTTGCTGAAGTTCTGACCAATTTGTCCAGTCTGGAAATGTTCTGGCTTGCACAAGGGCAGCTGAGAATCAGTGTGGAAGTAGAAGGTAGACAGAACCTTCGGATCTCTGGATACATCACAGTAAAGAAGTCATGTGACAGTAAGTGATGAGATTCACCTACAAAACCTATTAGGACAGAAAAAGGGAAACACTGCAAAATAGGCCAAGATGGAAAGCAAAATCAAAGGATAAGGAGATGGAGAAGCTGTGGGCTAGAATGGAAGGGTGATTGAAAGAAGAGAAGACTGCAAACGTGGGTCAGTAGTCACTCACTCTTTCCCTCTTCTATTTACAGCCATCCAGAGTGTACTGTCCGGCGGAGATTCCCTGATTCCAACCAAAACTGGAGCTGTAGGCTCTGCCAAATTCATGCTGCAGAACAACGGGACACTGGAGTATCAGGTACAGATGAAATGAAACCCTGAATATAGTGATAGCTCACTTTCAACACTAAGCCATTCCTCCATGTATACCCAAATATCAAACCAATACGAACTCTGAATCCTCAACTATATCAGACCTCCACACCAACACTAACTCTTTCTCCAGCTAAACCCAAGCTCACTTTCAACACTAAGCCATTCCTCCATGTATACCCAAATATCAAACCAATACGAACTCTGAATCCTCAACTATATCAGACCTCCACACCAACACTAACTCTTTCTCCAGCTAAACCCAAGCTCACTTTCAACACTAAGCCATTCCTCCATGTATACCCAAATATCAAACCAATATGAACTCTGAATCCTCAACTATATCAGACCTCCACACCAACACTAACTCTTTCTCCAGCTAAACCCAAGCTCACTTTCAACACTAAGCCATTCCTCCATGTATACCCAAATATCAAACCAATACGAACTCTGAATCCTCAACTATATCAGACCTCCACACCAACACTAACTCTTTCTCCAGCTAAACCCAAGTAGTATCACACTGTCAAAACTATACACCATGGGCAGTAATCTCCTCCCTGGATTTCACACCTCAGACAGTAGCCCCTTCCCCCAACCATTCTCGGGTATCTAAATGTCAATAATAACCCCTTCCTCATTGCTACCTATCTCAATCTTTCCTCCTGCCATGCGCACTCTCTTCATGAGGTAGATACTGTTCTGCTGTCTCTCCTCTTCTAACCTGTTTTCTTGACCTCTTCATTGTGCAGGTACAAGTGGCAGGAACTACAAGTGAGGTGATTAGGATCACACTGGAGACTAAACCTCGAAGGAAAAACAAACGGAATGTTCTGTACGACTTAAGTCAGGACTACAGGAATGGACAGGTAAGGAAGAGCATCTCTCTGACATTCTTCTGACTGCTTTACTTTATACGACAAACAAGCATGACATTTCTAAACTGGGTTTCATGGTGCAACTTAGACCTTACAGGTTTACTGCTTCACATGCCACTTAGGCAGGCTTTCTAGTCTCAGCTTATGCTTACAGCTTTCTATACAACTTGAACAGACAGGCCATTTTTGAAACTGGGTTATTGGAATCATATCTTCCTTATAAAGTTCCCTTTTTCTTCCTTAGGTAGGATTCAAGCTAGGGTTTAGCTAATTCACCTCAGCTGAGGAAGACCTACTGAACTGCTCTGTGTGCTGAGTTTCTTTCACACTAGAGCACAACTCAAAACACATAACAAAGCTATACAGTTTCTCCCCACACCTTCATCCTTTCATATCTGGCTCTGAGGCCTGTGGATCCATCCTGCAGCAAGCAAAACATCAACACAAAGCTCCATTACCTTACAGAAACACTTTCTCTAACATGTCTCAAGCTCCTCCACATCTGTGTGGAATCTCCTGTTAAGCTTGACTGCAGCACTCTGTGGTTCCCCTTCCCAAGCAAAACCTTTCCACACTGGAGAATCCTGGCCAATTCATATCGTCTCTCTGGGGCGTGGAGTCCCTGCTCAACGGCTGGGCTCATTAACTTCCTCCAAGGAAAAACCTCTTCCCTCCCTTCCTCTGAGACTCTTCTTTCATGGTCCTCATCTTTCTACTGGGCTGTAACATTTTTCAGTACATGAACTTCAAACAACATTCCTCACCCTTGTTGCTGGGGATCTGGGGGGAGGGAATCTCCATGTTGCCCTGGTTGGACAGGAGGGACTCCCCCTCCTCCACCATGGTGCAGTTCTTGACTTTTCTCCTGCTGCTTCTTAAGCTGAGTACTGTGAGTTTCCCTTTGTTCTGACTACAGCTGCCAACTGGATCCAGATTCGCAGGACATGGTTGATCCAGTCCTAGATTTACCCTGTTGCATGTAGGGACTTGTAGTTCTGATTTCCCCATTGCATTCCGTAAGAAAAATACTGTCCACATAATACTCCAGAAACAGCCAAATTTAACAAAATATGCTTTATTATATACATGCACACTTTCCACTTCTATTGCTAATGCCTGTTAACTGGTCACAAACAGTTTACTCCATTATTTATAAAGAACTCTATAGGTCCATAATTAGCAGCTGCCAGAGCAATTTATAATGGGGCATCTGCTACTCTCTCAAAAATATCTTCCTTCAATGCTGAAGCTCTGAGCCTTACTACTACTACTACTACTATTTAACATTTCTAAAGCGCTACTAGGGTTACGCAGCACTGTACAATTTAACATAGAAGGACAGTCCCTGCTCAAAGAGCTTACAATCTAAAAGACAAGTGAACAGTCAGTCCGATAGGGGCAGTCAAATTGGGGCAGTCTGGATTTCCTGAACGGTAAGAGTTAGGTGCCGAATGCAGCATTGAAGAGGTGGGCTTTAAGCAAAGACTTGAAGATGGGCAGGGAGGGGGCTTGGTGTAAGGGCTCGAAGGTGGTTCCAAGCATAGGGTGAGGCGAGGCAGAATGAGCGGAGCCTGGAGTTGGCGGTGGTGGAGAAGGGTACTGAGAGGAGGGATTTGTCCTGTGAACGGAGGTTACGGGCGGGAACGTAAAGGGAGATGAGAGTAGAAAGATAGTGAGGGGCAGCAGACTGAGTGCATTTGTAGGTAAGAAGGAGAAGCTTGAATTGAATGCGGTATCTGATTGGAAGCCAGTGAAGTGACCTGAGGAGAGGGGTGATATGAGTATATCGGTTCTGGCAGAATATAAGACGTGCAGCAGAGTTCTGAACAGATTGAAGGGGGGATAGATGGCTAAGTGGGAGGCCGGTGAGGAGTAAGTTGCAGTAGTCAAGGCGAGAAGTAATGAGAGCGTGGACAAGAGTTCGGGTGGTGTGTTCAGAGAGGAAAGGGCGAATTTTGCTGATGTTAAAGAGGAAGAAGCGACAGGTCTTGGCTATCTGCTGGATATGCGCAGAGAAGGAGAGAGAGGAGTCAAAGATGCCTTGAGAGTCAGCTGTTAGATATTGTATCGTGGAGCCTCTAACAGCCATATCATAGCTGTCATTTGCAGCACGAATCATCTGCTTAGAACAATCTTCAAAATGTGCTAAAATCAACTGGAGAGAAGGTTTGTTAGCTTCTGATAATCCTGCCACTAACTGATTCCATAATAGTATGTAAATATTGTAAATAATGATAATTATGCACTGCAATGTGAGCAGCGAGCATGGAAGTTTGGTACATTCTTTTACCCATTAAGTCTATAGATTTAAGGTCCTTGTTTGGAGAATAAGGCATATGGTCTTTAGAAGCTTTGTTCTTCCTCACTGCAGATTTGACTATCAAAGAAACATGAGACAATTGTTGCTTGCCATGTCCTAAAACTTCCTGCAGTCAATATTTATTATCTGAATTTCGTTTAGTTGGTCTAACTGAATTAGGCGTTGACCAAATGGATATGTACAGGTCTTGAAGTATTTCATCTATAGGGAGCCGCAATACTCTCCTTATGAAGGTCATATAATGGATAACTCTTCCTCTCTACGATTCCCTAATGTGTCTGTACACACAAACCTTTTTCTACCACAACATTACTGTATTTGTTCATACCGGAATTGGCGAACACCTTTACGGTACTATGTAAGCCACATTGAGCCCACAAATAGGTGGGAAAATGTGGGATACAAATGTAACAAATAAAATAAATAAAATAATGGATATTCCACAATCCAAATATCTGACAATGACTTATATCTGCTCCCGTTATGACCCGGAAATATTCCATCGTTTCTTAAATGAGATGTTACTCCATCTGTATATTTCTTTTATTTTTATTTGTTACATTTGTAGCCCACATTTTCCCACCTATTTGTAGGCTCAATGTGGCTTACATAGTACCAGAGAGGAATTTGCAGACGCCGGTGAGAACAAATACAAAGTGATGTTCTGGTAAGATAAAGTTCATGTGGCACAACCACATTAGGGAATCATACAACGGAAGAGTTGTGCTTTCCATGTCCATTACGTACTTTAGTTTTTTTTTTTTAACTTATAAATATTATTGAAACATCATCTCAAGTACAACATAGAGCCTCTGGCTCTGAACAAATTACAACTTATCTTTTATCTTAACAGTTTCCTTCAAACCCTTTTTCCTACGTACTTTAGTTTTGTTGTTGTTGACAACAGCCCCAGCCCCAGCCCCCTTTTCAGACCCCAGTTTCAGTCCTAGCTCGCTTATCCCACCAACCCTCCCTTTCAGCCCCATTTCCAGTCCCCTTCATCCACCTGCCCTGCATTATTGCCACCCTTTTCAGCCCTAGCCCCTATTTTAGCTGCTAGTTCGAGCCTCAGCCGCAGCCCCCAATCCCCCCTGCCCACCCTCAGCTCCCTCGGCAGCCCCCTTCTTGTTTCTGCTGCCCAGCACCTGCATTTTTAAAATCTTTGAATCGGCAGTGCAGTGCCAGCATCTGTGAAAGAAGCAAGTTGCTTCAGGCCTTCCCTCACTGTATCCCACCCTCCTCTGATGTAACTTCCTATTTCTACGAGGGTGGGACAAACATCAGACAATAGATATACCAGTAGCAGTCCTATCCACCACAAATGTAAGAGCATTAGACACCTTCATCTGGAGCCCCCTTGTGAGATCCCGTGGGCTTATTGTCCTCCAAAGCTTTACGCTGCTGTCTTCTGTTTTTAAATCACTTTGAGCCATTTGACTCCACTGGACTCATCTGCTACCCCATTCCGCGCGAGTGCTTTCAAGACTTGGCAGTCCCAGTTTTTTCACAGCATCCCAGACTTCTTCAACAATTCTAACAGTTGTGTGGATGCTAATCGTAGTAAAAGTGAGCCCAAAAGGAAGGAAGGGTGTCTGCCACCAGGTCTAGCAGAAAATGACCTCCTGCTCTTTCCAACTCAACTCCCTGGGTTTATTATTTCTCAGCTGTCTCAAAGCACGGTTTGCCAAATGTAACTTAATTTCCACAGAAGCCTCTGCTAGGCCTAGTCCCTCGAGCACCGCCGCACAGATTTTCTTTGCGATCAACTTACAGTCCTCTGAAACACCACGCAGCGGAAGATTATTCTGCCGCATTCTGTTCCCTGTTTTTTTCCATCTTCTCTTGTAGCTGCCACTCAGAAGCCTCCAATCTGTATGTCTGCTTACACCACATCAAGCTCTTCCCCTTAGGAGTAGCCTAATAGTTAGTGCAGTGCCCTGAGAATTGGGGAACTGGGTTCAATTCCCACTGCAGCTCCTTGTGACTCTTGGCAAGTCACTTAACCCTCCATTGCCCCAGGTACAATGAATGTAGTTGCAAAAACCACAGAAAGGTGGTATATCAAGTCCCATTTCCCTTTCCCTATTTGAGATTCTACATGGAATGTTGCTAGTGGAGGAGTAGCCTAGTGGTTAGTGCAGTGGACTTTGATCCTGGGGAACTGTATCGGGCAATCAAGCCATTGTGACATCACTGATGAGGTTGGCTCTTATTGGTGGAATGAGTGGAGGAGTAGCCTAGTGGTTAGTGCAATGGACTTTAAGCCATTGTGACATCACTGATGAGGTTGGCTCTTATTGGTGGAATGAGTGGAGGAGTAGCCTAGTGGTTAGTGCAGTGGACTTTGATCCTGGGGAACTGTATCGGGCAATCAAGCCATTGTGACATCACTGATGAGGTTGGCTCTTATTGGTGGAATGAGTGGAGGAGTAGCCTAGTGGTTAGTGCAATGGACTTTAAGCCATTGTGACATCACTGATGAGGTTGGCTCTTATTGGTGGAATGAGTGGAGGAGTAGCCTAGTGGTTAGTTCAGTGAACTTTGATCCTGGGGAACTGGGCTCAATTCCCACTGCAGCTCCTTGTGACTCTGGACAACTCACTTAACCCTCAATTGCCCCAGGTACAAATAAGGACCTGTGTATAACATGTAAACCACATTGATTGTAACCACAGAAAGGCGGAATATCAAATCCCATTCCCTTTCCCTCTACCTTCATCGCCATATCCTTCATGCACGTCAACATCTCTGTAATCTCTTCTTTAAGCTTTCTGGCCCATGCAGCAATCTGTGTGAATCACCGCAAACTTTCCTTTAAGATCTCCAGACCAGCGCAGGAAATCATTGTCCTTCTCTAAGGCTTTTTCTGTTGCTGCTGATGGGCCCCTCTGCCACCATGTCGCCCATACTGGGAGGAACAGAGCAGTGCCATAGCAAGGGCGGCTGCCACCCGGGGCGGTTTGCTGCTGCACACCCCACCCCGGGTGCAGCATGGCGCATTCCCCCCCCCCCCCCCCCCCCCGTTGCGTGTGTAGGAAAGGGAGCAGGTGGGAGGGCCAGTCCGCCCCGAGTGTACGTCGCTGGGAGCTGCGTCGGCTCCGCTGGTTTCCTGCTCTCTCTGCCCCGGAACAGGAAGTAACCTGTTCCGGGGCAGAGGGAGCAGGGAACCAGCGGAGCCAACACCCCCCAGCGGCGTGCACCCGGGGCGCACCGCCCCTCCAGCCCCTCCCCCCTTCCTACGCCACTGGAACAGAGTTCCTGCTTAATCTTTTTCCTTCACATACTTAGATATCAAATGCACTCTCCAAGGTTTTATGGTGCTCCAAGGGGCTTGGCGTACCTCTTTGCTCATGCCTCTGCAGCCACATACCACAGGACTGCAGCAGGGAAAGGGGTGGGATTTGATATACCACCTTTCTGTGGTTACAATCAGGTTTACATGTTATATACAGGTGCTTATTTTGTACCTGGGGCAATGGAGGGTTAAGTGACTTGCCCAGAATCACAAGGAGCTGCAGTGAGATTCAAACCTAGTTCCTCTGTTCTCAGGCCGCTGTACTAACCACTACTCCTCCACTCCACTTATCCATGCTGGGTGGTGTTTCAGGATGTCCCACCACCAGCACAAAGAGTGCAGTGTTCTGGGCTCCCTCCTAGGCCTCAATCCACCTTAGACCACCAGGTAGCCTACTTCTATCTAGTTCCCCTGTGCTGCAGACCTAGAAGGCATGACATGAAAACAGAGGTTGCGGTGAGACAAGTGAGGACAGTACTGCGATGAGAGGGAAGGGAACAGAGAGACAGAGATGGAGGTGGCGGTGGGGGCAGGGAGATTAAGAAACAGATACTGGACAGGGTGGACAGAAGATTATGGACACAGAGGAAGGGAAGAGACTGGGAGATTCTGGACATGAAATGAGGAAAAGAGAGAGATGCTGGAAATTGAGAAGGAGATACTGAACATGGGAGGAATGGAGAGTAAGGGGAGATGATGGACATGGATGGAGGGAAAGGGAAGAGATACAAAACTGAACAGATGCAGCAAAAATAGGAAGCCTGAAGACTGGATTGTGAGAAGGAGGCAAAATTGGAAAAAGTTGAATGTGAAAAATCAGTTACAAAGATGCATTTGGGGCAGGAAATGGAAAAGACAGGCAGAGAGAAAAGAAATAGAAAATGTACAGGAGGTCCTGGAAAGTTAAGAGGACAGACAGAGAAAACAGACCCAGAGAATGGGACCAACATGATAAGAAAAATAAATATCACCAGACAACAAAGATAGACACAATTTTATTTTCAATGTACTGATTGGACTATCACGTCAGGTTTGAGAATTATATCTGTTAACTTTATATTTTGCACACTACAGCAGGAAATGTCTCTCTTTCTACTTCTGTGGTGTTGCACTACATGCAGAGTCAGACTTCTTGGGATTTCAATTTGATTTATGTCTACATTAGCACTCTCAGTTTGTGGTCAGTTATCCTGTATTTGAAGAGGTGTTATGTGTAATCTAGAGGCCTGGTGGTCTGTTAGTGCTGAGTGTTTGAGGAGGGGTTTGTGGTGATCTGACTTGTTCAGTTTTCCCAATATTCTAGGGCTCACTGCAATATTTACGCTGCACCTTTCAATGTTTTCATTGTTAACACCATTTGCGATAGTCAGTACATTTTTTTAAATAAATAGTAAATAAAGCCTGTTTTCTGCTGTTTAGGCTGCAGGAACGTGGGAGCTGATGAATGCACGGGATGTTCACATGTTACTCCAAAGTGAACTTTTCCTCAGTGTGGCCACCAAGGATTGTGAGGAGGAAGAGCTGCGAGGTCAGATCCTCCCCTTGCTCTACAGTGGGCTTCTGGCCCGCTATCAAGGTACGTGATTCTTCTAGTTAATTTGAATTGAAAGGAGATGCCTCTCTAGAAGATAATCCAAGGGAAGGTGAATCTGTAGGCAGTTTTTCAGCAATGAGAATGTGGTAATGTGAGCGAGCGAGTGGAAGGCTTGGACTCCTGTTAAAATACAGACAGTGGGTAATGAAAAGGTCAAAAAGGAAACTTTATTTCTGTACAAAGGGGAAATAAACAGATTCTGCACCTCCAATAAAGTCTCTCAAATTCAGTTCTTGTACTCTGCTCCGCTTCACTACATACCAGTGGTTCTCAACCTTTCTTCTATTGTGACACACCTGACAGACAACTTTCATGAATGTGACACACCGAACACTAAACTTCACAGCTGAACAAAGCACGCCTAAATATTTCCTTGTTTAATTGTTAGTTTAGTATGAATTTACATATCCCGTATCAAATCAGTCTAAGATTTATCACTTGAAATACAACAAAACAAATATAGATTCAAATTCTAGTGTCACCTCAGTAACAGCAACAAAATAATTCCTCCACTACCAGATACTATGAAGAAACACAGAACCTGCAAATATGCTACTCAGAAACTATATAGCAAACAGAGGGGGTCTTTTACTAAAGCTTAGCTCAAGTTATCTGCAGTAGGGTCCATTTTATTCCTATGGGCCCTGCTGCAGATTACTCAAGCTAAGCTTTCGTAAAAGACCCCCAGAGTCTATGGACAGCAGACCAGCATCATTTTCAGTTATTACTGGGGGTAGTGGGGAAGCAGAACTAGGGACCAGTTACAGGGATTTTTGGGACACACTGGTTGAGAACCACTGCTACATCCTGTTTTCCTGGTCGCTTGTCCCAGACACTGCTCTCATAGGTTAAACAGCCACTTCTCAGAGTCTGTTTATTCAGGTTCCAAGTAATTTCTCCTTCCTTATGGGAACATCTTCTTCATACAAACTTAGGGTAACAACGTCCAGTGAAGGCCACTCCACTTCCTCAGATCTTTCTTAGGTACTACAGCCAACAGGATATGCTGGAAGCATAGAAGCCAACTTTTCAAAATTATTGGGGGTGCTAAGCCCAATGGAAATGACCCCTTCCTAGACACATACAAGGAATTTTCTCAATATTGGGGGTGCTCAAGTACCCACAGAGTCGGCTCCAATGGCCGGAAGGATCCTTGCCTTCAGGACTTACCTTCTAGAGACCTCTGGTCTCAAGGTCTCACTCTGGGAAGTCTCTTGTTCAGGACCCTCTCTCTCTCTCACTCTCACTGACTCGGGGTATTTACTGCCCTCCTAGCCTGAGCCCCGCCCCTCTGACAGCCTCAATCTGAGCAGACTAGTGCCACCTGCTGCAATGTGGCTGAACTGCTCTTCACTACACCATCCACTCCCTGACAAAGATAAATAACCCCTCCTACCCTAAATCTGATGATCATGCCACCCTTGTCTAACATTGCTCTCACTCATATCTTTTTTTTTTCTCTTCTCTAAATCTTGCCCATTTCTAGCCCCTCAGGGTTGGAGACCATTCATTTAGGGAGCCCAGCACCCACTCTTCTAATACAAGCCAGAGTGGTTTACAATCCCAAATAATCAACAAAACCACAAAAGAACGCCAAATCTTAATAGAAGAGTAACCGTTCACAAGACCCATCCGTTTAATCTTAACAGCAGCTCTCAGCAGTCCTGCAGGCTTCCACGTGGTGTGTACATGAGCCAGCTGAAGGCCCAAATGCATCCCAGAAAAAATGAAGCAATCCGGTTCAATCATCCTTGGCCCCTCAGTACCAAAGTAAATAACCTACCTGATCCAGTACATCAAATGCAGATGCCATGTCCAATGTACTTGCCAATGCAACCCTGCCTGCATCCACACGCACTCTGACATCAGTAAGCAACAGTGACAGCAGTGCATCCCAATTGACAGAAGAGATCAAGGGCAGACAATAACAAAGCTGCGTAAAAGAAAAATGGAAAGAGCAGCCAAATCACCAATACACAAAAAAACGGGCAGGGAATCCATGCAGAACCCATGGTCTGCAAACAAACCACAGCCAAACCACCCCCCCCCCCCCTTGTTGCCGAGCACTGGCAAATGCCACATACCCTGCCGGCAAAAATGAAGTTAAATAAGATAGGGAACAGATGTAGAAGAGAGAAAGAGGGGGCAGGTACGCCATCAGCACCAACATGGCTGGTGTCCAGGGGAGAAATTTGTGGTTGATGGAGCTGGGCTCAACGCATTCTTGTTTATGCCACAAAGGTATTTTAATGTCTCTCTCTCATATCTCCCCTCTCTTTGTTTTTGTTACATTTGTACCCCGCACATTTCCCACTCATGGCAGGCTCAATGCGGGAGGCAATGGAGGGTTAAGTGACTTGCCCAGAGTCACAAGGAGCTGCCTGTGCCGGGAATCAAACTCAGTTCCTCAGTTCCCCAGGACCAAAGTCCACCACCCTAACCAATAGGCCACTCCTCCACTCACCTTTCTTCCAAAGAACACATATTGAGATCTTTAAGTCTGTCCCAATACACTTTCTGACAAAGACCAATGACCATTTTAGTAGCCGCCTTCTGGACCGACTCCATCCTGTTTATCTTTTTGAAGGTGCAGTCACTAGAATTGTACACAATATTCTAAATGATGTCTCACTAGAGTCTTAGACAGGGGCATCATCACCTCCTTTTTTTCCTACTGGACATTCCTCCCCCTATTACACAAGCATCCTTCTAGCTTTCACCATCACCTTTTCTACCTTGTTGGGCACCTTAAAATCATCACATATGGTCACATTCAAGTCCAGCTTCTCTTTCATGCACAAAACTTCTTCAGTTCCTAAGCTGTACCACTCCCTCAAGTTTCTGTAGCCTAAGTGCATGAACCTGAATTTTGTAGCATTATATCTTAGGAGGTTGATTATTCAAAGCAATTTAACTGGGCAGGAGAGGCTCCTGGAAGGTTAGATCACTTGTCCAGGAATATCTGCTGATACTAAGTGGCACATAAGAAAATAAGAATAGCCATATTGGGTCAGACCAATGGTCCATTTAACCCAATATCATACTTCTAACAGTGGCCAAACAGAAACCCAGTTAGTAGCAACATTCCTGTTACCAATCCCAGGGAAAGCAGTGGGTTCCCCATGTCTGTCTCAATAGCAGACCGTGGACTTTTCCTCCAGGAAACCTTTTGAAATCCAGATACGCAAACTGCTGTTACCATATCCTCTGGCAACAAGTTCCAGAGCTTAACTGGTGTGGAGGAGTAACCTAGTGGTTAAAGCACTAGTCTTGACATCCAGAGGAGGCTGGTTCAAATCCCACTGCTGCACCTTGTGATCTTGGGCAAATCACTTAACCCTCCATTGCCTCAGGTACAAAATTAGATTGTGAGCCCTCCAGGGACAGAGAAATACCCAGTGTACCCAAATGTAACTCACCTCAAGCTACTACTGAAAAAGGTGTTGAGCAAACAAATAAACTAAACTATTCATTGAGTGAAAAAAATATTTCCTCCTATTTTGTTTTCAAAGTATTTCCATATAGCTTCATTGAGTGCCCCCCCCCCCCCCCCCTGGTCTTTTTACTTTTTGAAAGAGTAGAAAATCAATTCACTTTTATCCATTCTACACCACTCAGGAGTTTGTAGACCTCAGTCATATCTCCCCTCATCCTTCTCTTTTCCAAGCTGAAGAGCCCTAAACTCTTTAGCCTTTCCTCATATAAGACAGGAATTCCATCCTCTTTATAATTTTGATCGCTCTTCTTTGAACCTTTTCTAATTCCGCTATATATTTTTTTTGTGATACAGAGACCAGAACTGAACGTAATACTCAAGGTGCGGACGCACCATGGAGTGATACAAAGGCATTATAGTATTTTCGGTCTTATTCACCAACCCTTTCCTAATAATTCCTAGTATCATGTTTGCTTCTTTGGCTGCCACTGCACACTGAGCAGAAGATTTCAGCGTATTATCTATGAAGACACCTAGATCTTTTTCTTGAGTGCTGACCCCCCAAGGTGGACCCTAGCATCAGGTAACTATGATTCAGATTATTCTTCCCAATGTGTATCACTTTGCATTTGTCTACATTAAATGTCATCTGCCATTTGGATGCCCAGCCTTCCAATTTCCTAAGGTCTTCCTGCAATATTTCACAGTCCACATGTGTTTTAACAGCCTTGAATAGTTTTGTGTCATCTACAAATTTAATCACTTTATTCATCATTCCAATTTCCATATCATTTAAAAACATGTTAAATTACACTGGTCCCAGTACTGATCCCTGCGGCACTCCACTGTTCACCCTCCTCCATTGAGAGAAATGACCATTTAACCCTACCCTCTGTTTTCTGTCCAATAACCAATTCCTAATCGGCACGAGAACATTGCCTCTTACCCCATGACTTTTTAACTTTCTCAGGAGTCTCTCATGAGGAACTTTGTCAAAAGCTTTCTGAAAATCAAAGATACGTTACAACAACCTGCTCACCTTGATCCACATGTTTATTTACACCTTCAAACAAATGAAGCAAATTGTTGAGGCAAGCCTTCCCTTGGCTGACTCTGTCACATTAAGCGACTATATGTTTTAATCAGCTATAAAATAACCGGATATTCAAATCCGGAGCCCACGCAAGTCCCGACTTTGAGTATCCGGGAATAACGCCATCGGCAGAAAGCACAAATTCTCACTGCTGACGGCTGAATATTGACCCCTTTGTGTTTAGGGGAGATGGTGGCCAGAGCCAATGAAAAATCATAAAAGTATATAAAACCACCTTTGCTACTACCCTGCAGCTCACTAGCTGGGCTAACAGATAAGAAAGATCTATAAAAACAAGTAGTTTTCTGTGCTTGCCTGACAGCGTCCCAGGCCAGAGTAGAAATAAGTAGCTGAAAAAGACAGTAACTTGGTAATATAATGCTAACTTTGTCTAGGCCACTTTTACTTCAATTCACTGATCCCCCACACACAGTTTACTAAGCTGCACGGCAATGCCAACACATCCCATTCAAAGTGTGGGGGGGTTAGAAAGTCCAAATGTAGACCAAAGACATTTTCCATGGTAGCAACTACGTTTGGAACTGACTGTAGTAAGAAAAAGCTGAAAAAGGAGCATGTGGAGAAAGAGCTATGGGAGGCCCAGAAAGAGAGAGACCATATGGGGGAAGAGAAAAGAAAGGCCCATATGAGACTCATAGACCTGGAGTAGCAGAGTAGTCGTGGGGAGAAGAGCAAGGAAGGGGCCATTAGACTATAGGAGGAGCAAGACTATGGAAGGAGCCCCTGCTTACTTTGTTTTCTCACCACATTTCCCCCCCCCCCCCCCCCCCCCTTCTCTCTCTTGGTCTGTTTAGATTTTCCAGTCCTCCTGGCTGGACAGTTTGTGTATCCCCCAGTTCGGACGAGCTCTGCAGGGCATGCCTGGGTGTCCCTTGATGAGCACTGCCACCTGCACTATGAGATTGTGGTTGGAGGGCTCGGGAAAGCTGAGGATGGAACACTGCAGGCTCATCTCCATGGGTTCGCAGAGATCGGAGAGTTTGATGGAAGCAGCCAAGAGCACAAGAGACTTCTGAAGGGTTTCTACGGCTCAGAAGTAAGAGACTCTTTCTTCAAGAAGAATTTAAATGGGAGAAGGGATGAGAGATACCATAGAAAAAGGTGTTTTCTCACACACACAGAAACTAGTAATGAATAGATTTTCCAGAAGTAAAACACAAGGAGGTGATGGAGGAAATGCAAGAGAGGTTCTGAAAGTGAAACACTTAATTCTATTAAGGACACATACAGAGGAGTATAGTTGTAAACAATATATAAAAAACCACTTCACTAATATCATGTTCTGCTACTTATGTTAGTAAGACTTATAATTCTGCATCAAAATTCTCACACAAAACAAATGGGAGAGGAAAAAGCCTCAGTGCAGGGTATATTTCATTCCATTATTAATAAATGACCCTGCTGCATCAATCATCAGCATAAAAAACCTCATCCCCATTAATGTTTGAAATTTCACATGTTTTATATTCAGTTTTTAAGATGGTGGAAGTTGCATTAGGGAGAATGAAAACCTCCTTGGGTGGAGTGGGTGGAGACTAGCTTCAGCCTTGTGACATCATGCTGGCTCTTGTCATTAAATCTCCTTGGGCTACACCAATCCCTTCCTTCCTCTGCAGTTCATTGGACAGACAGAGACAGCCAATAGACTACAGCAACTCCCACCTTCCCCTGCAGTTCACTGGACAGACACAGCCAGCCAATGGACTATAGCAACTCCCACCTCCTCTTGCAGGGCATTGGCTAGACAGAGCCTGCCAACAGGCTACTCTCCTCTCCTCCTTCCTGTACACATTAATTGATTTGATTTGCTTACTTTATTTTTTGTCTATTAGATTGTAAGCTCTTTGAGCAGGGACTGTCTTTTTGTGTATGGTGTACAGCGCTGCGTATGCCTTGTAGTGCTATAGAAATGCTAAATAGTAGTAGTAGTAGTCTCTTGTAATCAGAGGTGATATTGTGATGTCATAATGCCTCAGGCCACCAATAAGAGCCAACCTCATCAGTGATGTCACAATGGCTTGATTGTCCTATACTTGGCTCACTTTTATTACATAGCTCTTTGAGCAGGGACTGTCTTTCTTCTATGTTTGTGCAGCGCTGCGTACGCCTTGTAGCACTATAGAAATGCTAAATAGTAGTAGTAGTACATCAAGGAGGTTTGATAACAGGAGATGGCATGAGCCTATCTGGCCCATTATGTGGGCTGAAGCCAGTAGGCAGAACTTGTTACCATATCAATTTCATTGTTTTGGGTATACCAAGATGGCAGATTGGGGAGAATTAAAATCTCCTTGGGTGGACTGCTTTGTGACATTCCCTCTCCTGTTATTAAACCTCCTTGGACTACACCAATCCCCTCCTTCCCCTGTAGTTCATTGGACAGACACTGCCAGACATAAATACATAAGTGTTGCCATACTGGGACAGACCAAAGGTCCATCAAACCCAGCATCCTGTTTCCAATAGTGACCAATCCAGGTTACAAGTACCTGGCAAGATCCGAAAACAGTACAATACATTTTATACTGCTTATCCTAGAAATAAGCAGTGTATTTTCCCCAAGTCCCCACCTCCTTCCTGTTTCCCTGCAGCTCTGAAGCGTAGAACGTTTAGCTCCAAATGTACAGATTTACAGGAAAGAATACTGGGGGGCTTAGGCACCATATGCCTCCATTGGCTTAGGTACAAACTAAGCCAATGGAGGCAGAGAAGAGTTGATCCATCTTATGCTGCTCATTGGATGGTTATATCCCATCCGCTCGCAGGATCTCACTTTTTATCCACATATCTTTGTTTAATTTCTTGAGTAGATGAATGACCTTACAGGATCCCAGACTCTTCTTCATCCACAGCCCATCTCTCAGTCCCTTTCTTAGCGCTGCCCTGGGTCTTTTCTTCCAGCATGCTTACATTCTCTCTCTTATCTTGCAGGCACAAGGCATCTTGAAGGACCTTAGTTCTGAGTTACTTCAGCACCTTAACAAGGGCACAGCCTTCATTCAAGTCAGTACCAAAGCACACCCCCAGGGCGAGATCCGGGGCAGGGTGAGTATGGAGCCTGGGTTACAACTGCCATAGGGTGGGATATGATGCAGGGTGAACATTGAGCAAAGACGGTCAACATTGAGAATCTCACTAGAGGAGGAGGCGGACACTGACAACTCCCCAGTGAAAGGAAATAATGATTCAGTTTAAATAGCTTCTTCTACCTATGCCCCTTCTTCCATTCCCAGCTTCCACCCCATGTTTTTCATCTGCCTGCACCATACACCTAGAAGAGACTTCTGGGATTAATATATCAAGAGTGGAAGAGTAGCCTAGTGTTTAGGAAGTGAGCTAAGAACTAGGAAAGCTGGGATTCAAATCGCACTGAGACTGTGATCCTAGCGAACCACACTGAGACTCTTTGTGATCCTGGACAAACCACACAGACTCCTTGTGATCCTGGGCAAACCACACTGAGACTCTTTGTTATCCTGGGCAAACCACACTGAGACTCCCTGTGATCCTGAGCAAACCACACAGACTCCTTGTGATCCTGGGCAAACCACACTGAGACTCCCTGTGATCCTGAGCAAACCACACAGACTCTTTGTGATCCTGGACAAACCACACAGACTCCTTGTGATCCTGGGCAAACCACACTGAGACTCCCTGTGATCCTGAGCAAACCACACAGACTCTTTGTGATCCTGGACAAACCACACAGACTCCTTGTGATCCTGGGCAAACCACACTGAGACTCTTTGTTATCCTGGGCAAACCACACTGAGACTCCCTGTGATCCTGAGCAAACCACACAGACTCCCTGTGATCCTGGGCAAACCACACTGAGACTCCCTGTGATCCTGAGCAAACCACACAGACTCCCTGTGATCCTGGGCAAACCACACTGAGACTCCCTGTGATCCTGAGCAAACCACACAGACTCTTTGTGATCCTGGACAAACCACACAGACTCCTTGTGATCCTGGGCAAACCACACTGAGACTCCCTGTGATCCTGAGCAGATCACACTGAGACCCCTGTTATCCCGGGCAAACCACACTAAGACTCCCTGTGATCCTGACAAATCACACTGAGACTACTCTTTACTGTGATCATATAAGACCCACAAGTTTTTTTTTTTTTTGGTTTCCATAAAGAGCGCTGGGTAAAAGAAATGACAGAATTGTGGGGGGGGGGGGGGGGCACTGTTGAGAACTGCATATGTGCTGCTCTGCTCATACATGTCAGCATATGTGCAGGTATGTGTGCATGCCACTCCAGATGCCAGTGTCTCCTGCTAGTGCAGTCCCTTGCGCTCTCCCTTTACTGCACTCAGTATGTTTCCATACTATTTGGTTACCGCATTGGTGAGCAACATTTTTGTGTTACGCTTGTGTTAGGAAGTTTGGACTGAGCAGTAGCACATGACTTACTGCATCAGCCCCTGCGGATGACAAAATGCCTGCTATCCCCGAAAGTAACAGGTCTGTAAAGGTGTGAGCTGAATCCTAAAGGAATATCTGCTCTCTCTCTCTGACCATATTCAATCCTGCCTTTTGAGAATGCTTTTAAATATTAACCTCTCACTCTCAGTTTGGATTTTCATACATTTCCTGTAGCTTCTCTCTTAGATCACTGAATACTGGCTGCTGTTTCAAAAGTTAAGTCATATCAGTGTTGAGGGAGGCTAATCAGTGACTTGCAGGCCCACATCACCTACTCTGGGAGTAGAGAGCTGCACGGGAACGGGGTTCGCGGGAATCCCGCGGGGACGGAAGCAGTGCTGTGGGGTTCCCGCGGGGACGGAAGCAGGTCCTGCAGGGTTCCCGTGGGGACGGAAGCAGTTCTGCAGGGTTCCTGTGTAAGCTGCACTGCATCAGCCTCTCATCTACCGAGTACCTTGAGTGCTGTCTCCTCCTCTTCCTCCTTGCTTTAACAGCACAACTGTGGAAAGTCTTCTGTTAAGGAGGTGGTAGAGACACAAATGATGATGGAATTCAAAAAGGCTTATAATGGAAGTTATAAAAATCCTAACCTTAAATGGCTGCATGTGTGTGGATGTGTCAAGTGACGCTTAGATGGTGACTCTGGTTCTGATTAACTAGGGCCGATACCGGGCAGACTTGTATGGTCTGTGTCTAATATATGGCAGTCTGGTTTAGGATGGGCTACAAAGGGCTTACACCAGGGGCGTAGCCAGCCTTCCGTGGGAGAGGGGTCCGAGCCCGGGGGGAGGGGGCACATTTTAGCCCTCCCCCCCGGCGCCGCCCCCCCCACCGCCGACATTGCCGCCCCCCCTCCCGCCGCGAACCCGCCGCCGCTGCAGCCTACCTTTACTGTTGCTGGCGGGGGATCCCACTCCCCGCCAGCCGACGTCTTCTTCTTAGTCGCTTCCCGCTCTTCAATTTGTTTGCTGACGTCCTGCACGTTGTACGTGCAGGACGTCAGACTCAGAGAACAGAACTGTTCTCTGAGTCTGACGTCCTGCACGTATAATTACGTGCAGGACGTCAGCAAACAAATTGAAGTGCAGGAAGGACTGAGAAGACGTCGGCTAGCGGGGAGTGGGATCCCCCGCCAGCAAAAGTAAAGGTAGGCGGCGGCGGGGGCGGGTTCGCCGGGAGGGGGGTCCTGGGGTGAATCTGCGGGGGCCCCGGCCCCCTCAGGCCCCACGTAGCTACGCCACTGGCTTACACAGCAACTTCAGTGGCTGGAACATAAGGACAGTGCTGGACAGATTTTTACGGTCTGTATCCCACAAATGAGAAGACGAATAGACTGGAGTGGGCTTCAACGAGAACTCCAGCAGTTGAAATATAAGTATAGGGCCAGATAGACTTCTATGGTCTATGTTCCAGAAACTCGAAAGAAAGTATATAATATCACACTCGTTGATTTAATCATGAATTGATAATGAGTGTGACTATTGGGCAGACTGGATGGACCATTCAGGTCTTTATTTGCTGTCACTTACTATGTTACAATTAATCCTCTTTGCTCCCGGGCTGATGCGCAGACCTCAGCTCTGACACAGGCAAGAGCATCGGATGCCACCTGACCTACTGGCACGTGCATGTGGTGATCTCTCAGCACACAGTGCCAGAAATCAGAGACAAATCTTACATGTGCACACCAGAGTGTTCTAAGTTTCAGCTTCCATTCCTTCCTTGCCTACAGTGATGTGGCTCAAATCCAGAGAGAGGCTGAGGGAGCTGACCAGAATTTTCTTTTATGTACCATTAAATTCTTGTGGGGACGGGTTGGGATGGGTAAGATTCCAGTGGGGTCGGGTGGGAATGGGTGAGATTCTAGCAGGGACGGGTGGGGATGGGTAAGATTTCTGTCCCCGTGCAACTCTCTATCTGGGAGCAGCAGGAAGCCAAGAGGAGGCAGTGAAGCCAACTTTGGCCCAACTCACTCCATCTGGTTCTGGCAGCTAACACTGAACGAGACTAAACACTACAATTCACACATTGGTTAACAGTTTAATATTGTTCACATCCCCAACCTGAGTTCTAATTCTTCTTCAGAATGAATGTGAATATAACTAATTAAATCCAATCCCCCGCCCCCAGTTCTGCGCTGTGATAGGAGACAGTTTTACTGCTGTGGAAGAGACACCCACCTCCAACCCCCCCTCCCCCCCCCAAGGCAACATCCCTATTTTAGAGACTGGTTCGGGGAGTCCATTTCCCTGTCTGTCACTGGTCCCTCTTCTGCTACAGGGCTGTCTCTAATGATACCCCCCCTGTGCTGCCTTGTGAGAGGGGAGATTTTTGCTGCTCTGGGAGTGACCCCCCCTCCCGGGTGCTAGTCTGCAAGAGGGGCAACCTCCCTACTTTATACAGTAGTCCAGGAAGCCACTTCCCTGTCTCCTGTGCTGTGGCCCTGTCTCCAGTTCTTATCTTTCCATTCCAGGTGCTTCTTCCCAACAGATGTGAATCGGCTGCACTACTGGTGGCTCCTCACCACACGGAGCATGAGCACAAGCTCTTCGAGGAAGGGAAGCCGACGGACCCTGAGGAAGTGAAGAAAACTCACAATTCGTGTTTCTTCGAGGGCCAGCTTAGACCTCATGGTACCAGCTGGGCCCCTAACTATGATAAGAAATGCTCTGTCTGCAGTTGCCAGGTAAATGCTGGTTCTGACTGGGCAGTACTGGTAAGAGAAATAAGTGGACTGGGCCCCTTGTGAGCTATGGTGTTGGGGAGGCCCTGAGGGATCAATTCCTGCTGGAAAGTTGTGGTGCATTTGTGGTGATTCTGACCCTCAGTCTTTCCAAGTGTTGTGCCTGTCCCTCCCTTTTATCACATATAATCCTTCTCCGTGCTGCGCACCCTCTTCTCCTTCCTTCTCATTTACGAAGAGTGTTTATCCCCTCTCCTTTCTCCTTCCCCACTGTCTGTCTCGCTCACCTTCCCTCTCTGGCCCTCACTGGGGGTTTGATACAGAAACCTTGGCTTAGACCCATGAGCTGATGTTTTGTTTCCAAATTCATTTAACTAACCAAATAGTACATAGTTTCAGTTCATAACAGGTGGACTGACATGAGAGGGTCGACTGGATAAATGCACACAGGTCTGCACTGGATGAGTGCACACACAGGTCTGCATCTGCATCAGACACAGCTACATCTTATGCACAAATCGGTGAACAGAGCTGCAATCACACACCTTTCACAGGTGCCGAAATATGTGCAATGCCAATATTTATGAGTAAAATATCATTCCACCATATGTGCAGATGTATGCGATATAGGGGTTGGAATTAATTAGTCCTAAGTATCTCATTTAGCTGGCACTGAATATCCAGCTGGCAGTGGTTAGCAAAATACTGTGCTTCTGGCTTAATTTCCGGCCCACTGTTTTTAGTGCTCAGACCTGTACATGCGATTCTCCGCACGTTTCCTCTATTTTCCAGCACTCTCCCCCTCAATTCTCTCTCTTTCCATTTGTTTTTACCTGTGCATGCGATTCTCAGCTTGTTTTCTTTATTTTCCAGGACACTCCCCTTAGATTCTTTCTTTCTGTTTGTTTTTTGTGGGGGGTTTTTTTACCTGTGCTTTTTATGAAACTCAGAAAAGTTGCAGGTTTTACATGCACATAGTAAATATTTTTTTTAAAACAGGCGTGAAATTCCCACTAAACTGGCTGCAGAAGATCAAACAAATCTTTTACGCCTCTTTAGACTCGGCATTAAAGCCGTGGTGTTGAGCTGAGCCACGTGATGTTCTGCACACGTCTCTGCATCTGTGCTGAACATTTAATAGATGCATTAGCACGGATGTAAATGTTCTCAGTTAGTATGGATTTAAATGCGCTTAGCCCTTGCATTGTGCATCCACCAAGCCAACCATTGTGTGGAACTGGCCTCTGGGATGGTGTCTTTCCCGCCCTTTCTGTTTCATCTAGTTCATCATTAGCAGTGAAGACTTCAGAAAATGCAGCTCAGCAGTGTTTAGAAGCAGATCTAGCAAGTGAATTTTAATTACTGAATATAAACCCAGAGAGATTAAGAAAAGTCAGAAGAGAGCTTGTTCCATGGATGGAGAATTTTCTTCTTCTTTCACAGAAACGAACTGTGATTTGTGACCCGGTTATCTGCCAGCCCTTGAACTGCTCCTTCCCTGTCTACCTTGATGATCACTGCTGTCCTGTCTGTGAAGGTAACTGGCACCTGGTGGTGGTGGTGGGGGGGGGGGGGGGGGGGGGGGGGGAGTCAGTGTTGAAGGTAACTGGCACCTGGTGGTGGGGGGGGAGTCAAGTGTCTGTGCCATCTAACTGGAACTAGTCTAAACATGTCCAGTACCTGGTTAACTTCTGGGCACTTCTGGGCGGGGGAATCAGTGGTTTCTGTTGCCCCTCCCTCTCTCCCAAAGACTGAAGCCCCCAATGATATGTCCCTGGTGGTCTAGGGGGTTCTCTGGGCAGGACCGATGTTCACTCACTTGTACCCATCACAGTTCCAGCCTCTAAATGACTGCCACGGCTTCTGGAAGGGGGGGAGATGGTGGGGGCTTCATTAGGGGTTTCCTTTCTATGGAGGTGGGAGGGAAGGGGAATCTGAATCACAGTGGAGAGAGTGGGGACTCGGAGGTGGTGAGAGCGCCTGTTTTTCATTGTGCAGGTCCTGCCATACATTCATTAGATCCAAATAAGTCCCAGTGGCCAGTACACATTGGCATGGCCTGAGCGTGGGCTGCAACAAAGGATAAAACTGAAACATAGTATAAAAACAAAATACTTTCTATCTAAAAGCAACATTAAACACAACTCAAAATCATAATTCATCATCCGCGTTAGGAGTTACGGATCAAGAAAGGGATCTGGGTGTCGTCGTCGATGATACGCTGAAACCTTCTGCTCAGTGTGCTGCTGCGGCTAGGAAAGCGAATAGAATGTTGGGTGTTATTAAGAAGGGTATGGAGTCCAGGTGTGCGGATGTTATAATCCCGTTGTATCGCTCCATGGTGCGACTGCACCTGGAGTATTGTGTTCAGTACTGGTCTCCGTATCTCAAAAAAGATATAGTAGAATTGGAAAAGGTACAGCGAAGGGCGACGAAAATGATAGTGGGGATGGGACGACTTTCCTATGAAGAGAGGCTGAGAAGGCTAGGGCTTTTCAGCTTGGAGAAGAGACGGCTGAGGGGAGATATGATAGAAGTGTATAAAATAATGAGTGGAATGGATCGGGTGGATGTGAAGCGACTGTTCACGCTATCCAAAAATACTAGGACTAGAGGGCATGAGTTGAAGCTACAGTGTGGTAAATTTAAAACGAATCGGAGAAAATTTTTCTGCACCCAACGTGTAATTAGACTCTGGAATTCATTGCCGGAGAACGTGGTACGGGCGGTTAGCTTGACGGAGTTTAAAAAGGGGTTAGATAGATTCCTAAAGGACAAGTCCATAGACCGCTATTAAATGGACTGGAAAAATTCCTCATTTTTAGGTATAACTTGTCTGGAATGTTTTTACGTTTGGGGAGCTTGCCAGGTGCTCTTGACCTGGATTGGCCACTGTCGGTGACAGGATGCTGGGCTAGATGGACCTTTGGTCTTTCCCAGTATGGCACTACTTATGTACTTATGTAATATGTGAAGATGAGGTTTCTGCTCCCACTCTCCAGCAGGCCTCACTAGCCTCTGAACAGGACTCCAAACAGTCTCTTCCCAGCATCCTGAGCAATCCAACCTCAAGCTCCTGGCCCCCTTTCTCACTCAGGGTGAGCTGGTTCTCAGTATGCAAATTGTATGCAGATTAGCCTGTTATCCTTTCACGCTCAGGGTGACCTGGTTCTCCAGAGGCAAAATTAAACAGGTCTTACCAACAGCATATTCAGGCAATCCTTTATTCCAGCCCCTGGGCACAGTTCTTCTAGCTTAAATACTTTATACATTTACATATCTTCACACTGAGCCTCCCCACACAGATTCCTGGGCTCAGCACTAACCTCAATACTTTGGGGACTTCTAATCCCAGGCTTTGCAGCCTGCTTCTCAGTATTGGGACACACAGCCCTACTTCTTCTTTGGACACCCAGTCCTTCCTTCCTTGGACACCCAGTCCTTTCTTTCTTTAGACTCAACAGTCCTTTTGTTGCAGGAATTGGGATAGGAATTTGTGATGCTTCAGGAGTCAGACAGCACACACCAGAATGAGAGAGAAATCTTCTTTATTTGCCAGCAAACAAAGCAGGACATCAGTTCTAGCTCTCTTCTCCTCTCTTAGCTCTCTGTGTCTTTCTCTCAGCTCTCTGTGTCTTTGTCTCAGCTGCTTCTCTTCTTATGCTGTCTCTCCTGTTGTCTTCCAGCTTTCTTCCTTTCTTCTGAGCTCCTTCTGACGTAAACTGCTTCTGCTCCTACTTAAATAGGGTCCTAAGCCCTCCCCCTAGCCTAGCCCCCTTTACTCCCAATTGGTTTAAGGAATAGATTGGTTACCTTGCCTCAACCAATCATTACTTTTGAAATATCAGTTACATAGGTTTGGTATTCCTCAAACTGACCCAGTCCTACACTTAGCTTATAATTAATCAAGGAGACGAGAGCTAACTAGCCCTGACCTCGTTCACCTATCAGCTTATATATTAAACCAGCCAGAACTGCAGATAAGTCTAACCACATGTTGATCTCCTCAACTGCAGTCTTAAACAGCAGACAAAGAGTAATACAGAATTTAACAGACATTCTACATTTAACTACACAGAGTAAACATATTCTAAATATCAAAAACTTGTAAATACTAATCTATTGCCTCTCTCTAAACAGTATTTCTTCTAAGCATTTTAAACTAATCCTAAACAAACAGCCTGCTATATACCGGCTCATAATAGAATACATGTGTTTGCTTAGCAATCCATCCCTCACAAGGTTGAAAGAAATTCCTGTGTCTGACCTTTCTAACCCAGCCCAGCAAATGTAAATAACTTAAACCAGATAACATTCCTTCACTTGCTAGCAGAACTGAGAATTTAAAATAATATCTGAGCACCTTTAAACAAAATTAACCCTTCATATGATTTCTCAGAATTATTCAATTTCTTTTGCTCACTGCCTCATTCCCCCCTTTGAGACTAAAATCAGCTTATGCAGAGATAAGTCTCACAACTCAGACTCTGGAGATTATAGTGGTCCTAACTAGGAATAACATTTTCTTTCTTCCTAATCTAAAACAAATACAGCAAACTAATTAAGCAGTAATATTTCAACAGTCTGTGCTAATCACAGATTACTCTCATATAATGTTCTCAGTCTTTGAGTTCTTATACCAGTTGGGATAGACCCTCAACTGACAAGGATCAAGCTTTCAAATTCCAAGAAAGCCAGAATCAGGCAAGAAAGAGTCTCAGTATGAAGCCGAAGTTCAGCCGCTCCTGCAGTATGCAGTTGACCCTTCTTTTCAGCTAGTAGATTCTTTGGTTCGGGTCAGGCGCAACTTCAATGGCTCCGCTGGATCACTTTCTGCTCTCCACTGTTTAGGCTCCGTCTGATCCGTGCTGGGCTCAGTCTGGTCAGCAGACTTAATTCGAGACCAATGGACCCATGGAGTTATCCCTGCGACCTTCACAGCTGCAGGGGTAGAAAGCAAAACAGTAAAAGGTCCTTTCCATCGGGGCCCCAAAGGCTGGAGCCTCCAGTCTTTCACCCAAACTCTATCCCCTGGCAGGAAGGAATGTACCTGAGCCTGGAAGGGGACAGGGTTTATTTCTCTCACATAAGACTGAAGCTCAGAAATTATCTTACCCAGGAGGGCTACCTGCTCCTGCACCTGGGCAGACCCTAAAATCCCTATGTCTCCCTTAATTCCCTGTAAAATGGCTGGGGGCTTCCCATACACAATTTCAAAGGGAGAGAGGGCTGTTCCTTTAGTTGGAGTGCATCGGAGACGGAAAAGGGCTAGTGGCAGTGCCTGTGGCCATTTCAATTGGGTTTCCTGACAAATCTTTGCTAGGCTATTTTTCAAGGTTCTGTTTGCCCGCTCAACCTGCCCTGAACTCTGGGGACGATAGGCACAATGCAATTTCCAGGTAATGCGCAAAGCGCGGGACAGGGCCTGAAGTGTAGCTTCAACAAAGGCGGGACCATTATCTGAACCTATGGCAAGAGGCAGTCCATACCTGGGGATGACATCCCTAAGGAGGGCTCGAGCTACTTCTGTGGCTTTCTCAGTGACTGTAGGATATGCTTCCACCCACCCAGAAAAGGTACAGACCATGACTAAGAGGTATCGGAACCTACCACTCCTGGGCATTTCTGTGAAGTCTATAACTAGGGACTCAAAGGGTGTTAGTCCTCTAAACTGAACTCCTGGTGGAATACGGGGTCCCTGACGAGCATTATTCTGGGCACAGAGAGTACATCGGGCAGAGGCAGTGGCAACCAGACTATCCAATCCTTCCAGCACCACTACTCGATTGAGTAGGCGGGCTAGTGCTGTTTTCCCTAAGTGTGATAGGTCATGAGCTTGAGACACTACAGGCCAAGCTAGGTGGCGTGGCACCAGAACTCTGGTATCAGGGAGATGTAACCAGCCATCAGGTCTCCTTACTGCACCTTCTTCTTGAGCCCATTTCTCTTCCATTTGGGTATACATAGGTGTCCATTCTTGCAATCGAATTTGGAACAGGGGGGTCACAGTACTTGCTGGGGGTCCTCGAGCAGCTTCCTTGGCCACCCGATCAGCATGACGGTTCCCTCGGGCCACTGGAGTATCTATTCTTTGGTGTCCCCTGCAATGAATGACAGCTACCTTCTTAGGGGCCCACACAGCCTCTAGCAACTGAAGTATTTCAGGTCCATACTTAACAGGTTGGCCTGCAGCATTTATGAGTCCCTTTTCCTTATACAAAGCTCCATGAGCATGTAGAGTTGTGAAGGCATATTTGGAATCAGTATAAATGTTGGTTACCAGTCCTGCTGCTAACTCCAGAGCTCGTATGAGGGCCACAAGTTCTGCTTTCTGAGCTGAAGTTCCTTGGGGCAGGGCTCTTGCTTCTATCACCTTGTCTTCTGTCACCACAGCATAGCCTGCCAGTCGCTTGGAGTTCTCCACATAACTGCTTCCATCTGTGAAATAAATTACATCTGGGTCCCTCCATGGAACATCTTTAAGATCTGGTCGACTGGAATACACTTCATCCATGGTTTGGATACAGTCATGATCCGGTGGTCCCTCAGATGCTGGCAAAAGAGTGGCGGGATTGAATGTAGCCACTGTTTCCAGGTGTATCCGTGGATTCTCACACAAACTAGCTTGGTACTTAACCATGCGGTTATTTGTAAACCAGTGGTTGCCCTTATACTCCATGAGGGTGAGAACTGCATGGGGGACTTTAACAACCAGTTCTTGCCCCAAGGTCAACTTATCAGCTTCCTGGACCAGTAAGGCTGTTGCTGCAATGGCCCTCATGCAGGCTGGCCATCCTTTAGCCACTCCATCCAGCTGTTTAGACAGGTATGCAACAGGCCTCTGCCAGGATCCCATCATCTGGGTCAGCACACCCAGAGCAACCCCCTGTCTCTCATGGACATACAATGAGAAAGGTTTCTCCACATCAGGAAGGCCTAACGCAGGGGCTTGGAGTAGGGCTTTCTTTATGGCAATGAAGGATTGTTGAGCAGTAGATCCCCATTCAAATGGTTCCTTTTCACCCCCCTTTGTGGCTTGGTATAGGGGTTTCGCCATCAATGCAAAATTTGGAATCCAAATTCTGCAGAATCCGGCTGCTCCCAGAAATTCCCTAACTTCCCTTCTGGACTTGGGTTGGGGAATTGCAGCTACTGCTTGCTTCCTACTAGCATCCAATCTCCGACTTCCCTGGGAAATGCAAAAGCCCAGATACTTCACTTCTGACTGACAAAGTTGGGCCTTTGAGCGTGAGACCTTATAGCCTGCATCCAAGAGTAGCTCCAGCAATTCTCTGGTAGCCTCAAAACACTCTTCCTGAGTCACTGCTGCAATCAGGAGATCATCTACATACTGGAGTAAAACTCGCCTGGAAGGCTCAGATTTAAAAGTCTTAAGGTCTTGTCCTAGGGCTGTCCCAAAAATAGTGGGGGAATTCTTGAACCCCTGTGGCAGGCGGGTCCATGTATACTGAAGCTTCCTTCCTGTTACTGGGTTTTCCCATTGAAAGGCAAAAAGCAATTGACTGGCGGGGGCCACCCAAATACAAAAGAAGGCATCTTTTAAATCTAGTGTTGTGAAATGGGTAGCTCCAGAAGGTATCAATCCTAGCAGGACATATGGATTAGGCACTACAGGGTGTAATGAAATAGTGGATTTGTTAACCACTCGTAAGTCTTGGACTGGCCGGTAATCCTCAGTCCCTGGCTTCTGAACTGGCAATAGTGGCGTATTCCATGGAGACTGGCAAGGTCGAATAATTCCATGGGATAACAGACGATTCAAATGTGCTTGAATCCCTTCCAGAGCCTTTCTGGGAATTGGGTATTGGCGAAGATGGATTGGCCGGGCACTTGGAAGTAAGTCTACATGTACAGGAGGAATATTTCGGGCCAACCCTGGGGAATTATCTTCTGCCCATACCCCACTGACCTGAAAGCTGTCTGCCAGGGGTAGGTCAACTTGGCCCTGCGACTGATGCAGCCGCCATTCTTCTTCAAGAGGGCAACAGAAACTCAGTATACCCTTAGGGCTGGATGTTGGGGGCCGAAAGGAGACTGAAGTCTGGCCATCAGAGTCAAAGGAAATTTGGGCCCTAAGCTTGGACAGCAGGTCTCGACCTAACAAAGGGATTGGACAGTCTGGCATATACAGGAATTCATGAGTGACTATGTGTGAGCCCAATTGGCATCTACGGGTTGTCAGGAAGGGCCTCCGGTTCTGCACCCCCGTGGCACCCACCACTCGGACAGTTTTTCCAGACACAGGCGCTAATCGCTCCGTCACAACAGAATGTTCCGCTCCTGTATCAATCATGAATGGAATTGAGCGGCTCCCTATAGTTAACTTGACCATAGGTTCCTGGGAGCCCAGTTTGTAGGAACCCGGTCTGTCCTATTCGTCCCATTCTGCCATCTCGGCTATCCCGATGATGTCAGATTCAGGAGGCTCATATCTTCCCTCTCGAACTCGGCCTCGGCTTCCTCGATCTCCTGGTCCCCTTCTCAGTCCCTGGCGCCTCTGGGGGCATTCATCTTTCCAGTGCCCTCTTTCCTTACAATAGGCACACTGATCCCTCTCCAATCTTGGTCTGGGATTCTCCCCCCTTGGCCGGGATTGATTGAAGGAATCTCGGAGCCTGACTGGTGGTCCGGGGTCCCACTTTGGCTTCCCATTAGCTAGAGGTCGACCTCGATTAAGAGTGGAATTAGTAATGGCTGCCGCTAAAAGGTCGGCCTTCTTCTGCATCTTCCGGTCAGCCTCTCGGCGCACCTCCTGATCTCTATTAATGAAAACCTTGGTTGCGATCTCAATTAGCTGGGTGGTATTCATCCCTGCGAATCCCTCCTGACGCTGCAACTTCTTCCGGATATCTGGCATACTCTGGGCCACCAATGCGCTATTCACCATTCTCTGGTTTTCTTGGGCTTCAGGGTCAAATGGGGTGTATGTTCTGTAGGCTTCAATTAGTCGCTCTAGAAAGGCCCCAGGGGATTCAGTTGCCCCTTGGAGAATTTCAGAGACCTTTGCCAGATTAATGGGCCTCTTTATGCCTTTCCTCATACCTTCCAGTAAGTCCCGGCAATAGCCAGACAACAGTTCATAGTGCTGCCCATCATTTGGATCCCAATCTGGAGCTGCGCGAGGAAACCGAGCTCTAACCCATCCCTCTGGGTCCTGTATCCCCCCGGGGACACGCTCTCGCGTGATGGCCTCAGCATTTTGCAAAATCTTCCGCCTCTCCTCAGTTGTGAAGAGGGTCAGGAGAAGTTGTTGACAATCAGTCCAGGTTGGGTTATGGGTGGCCATAATGCTAGTCACTAGGTCCACCACCGCCTGAGGCTTTTCAGTATAAGAGGGATAATGCGTCTTCCAATTCAGGAGATCGGTGGTTGTGAAGGGTACATACTGATAGGCCTGTGCCTGTATAACCTGACCCTGATTATTAGGATCCGGTCGAGTGGTAGTTACCTGACGAAGTGGCAGAACTCTCGAGGAGGTGGGAATGGAACCTGAGGTAGAGCTAGGAGCTACCCTCCTATCATGCTCAAAGGTAATTGCAGCAGGTCTAACCCATTCAGTGGAGGTGTGTTGAACCCCTGAGGGATGGGGAGGGGTACTCATAGACTGAGAGGTGGTCACAGGTGAATCAGTCCATTGAAAGGGATGCCGGGCCCCTGATGAGTGGGTAGGGGTATTAGAAGGAGAGGCTGGGCTGTCGGGAGTTGAGGAGTCAGGGAGTGGAACCCAAAACGGGTCTTCAGAGGTTAACAGGAGAGGATTTGGCACAGAAGGGTAGAGGCCAGGTGAAAAGTCCAACCTAGGGTGTGGCAGGTTTGGCACAGGAGGGGAAGAACTATCCGGAGAAGCCTGTGCTGGAGAGGCTTGGGCTGGGCGGCGTGGATCTCTGGGGGCGGCACGGAACCCCAACAATGGGCCATAAGGTGGCGGCTCAAGGTCTGAGGGGTCATCAGAGAGTATGGGTTTCTCAGACAGGGTAGGGGCGGAGGCCACCGATTGGGTGGTAGGCTTCCTAGGGCTCTTTCCCTCTTCTAGTTTAGATTTTCTAATCTTTCTTTGAACACGGCCTAACATGAATTTTACTGGGGATCCCATATAAGTTTTCAACCAAGAGGGAGGGTCAGTCACAAGGCTGTCCCAGGAATCTATATAAGGGAGTTGTTCAGAATATTCTGGTCCTCCTACTACTATGCTGTAGACCTTCCGGATTACTTCAATATCTAAGCTGCCACTAGGGGGCCACCCCACTCCCATAGATGGCCACTCAACTTCACACAAGGTTCTTAAAGTACCTGAGCTTAAAGTCTGTCCATAGTCATTAATTAAAAATCCTTTTTTGAAATTTCTAAGCATACAATCTAGGGGGGTAGCAATTGTTCTAGATGATGTCCCACCCATAATGCTTACAGTTACAACACACAAAGAGGGAAGGAGTTTTTGAGAATGCAGTAAGAGGTCTGCACTCTTCTAACATTCAAGCATCACACATCCCATACAGAAAATCCCACCCAACAATTTCAAATTTCTCAGATACAGATAAGCTCAAGCGTTTTCGCTTCTAGTCCCCGCGACTAGAAGGTACTAGGGCCTTTGCTGAGAATTGATCAGATTCTCCTTCCCTCTTTCTTGAGGGGCTGGTTTACAACTTCCTAGCTAGGATTACAATACAAAATACAGAATACATACCCGGCAAATGTTCTCCAGTCAGTTGGGTGCTGGGATTAATGCAGGATTTATCCCACCGCTGCCACCAAGAATTGTTGCAGGAATTGGGATAGGAATTTGTGATGCTTCAGGAGTCAGACAGCACACACCAGAATGAGAGAGAAATCTTCTTTATTTGCCAGCAAACAAAGCAGGACATCAGTTCTAGCTCTCTTCTCCTCTCTTAGCTCTCTGTGTCTTTCTCTCAGCTCTCTGTGTCTTTGTCTCAGCTGCTTCTCTTCTTATGCTGTCTCTCCTGTTGTCTTCCAGCTTTCTTCCTTTCTTCTGAGCTCCTTCTGACGTAAACTGCTTCTGCTCCTACTTAAATAGGGTCCTAAGCCCTCCCCCTAGCCTAGCCCCCTTTACTCCCAATTGGTTTAAGGAATAGATTGGTCACCTTGCCTCAACCAATCATTACTTTTGAAATATCAGTTACATAGGTTTGGTATTCCTCAAACTGACCCAGTCCTACACTTAGCTTATAATTAATCAAGGAGACGAGAGCTAACTAGCCCTGACCTCGTTCACCTATCAGCTTATATATTAAACCAGCCAGAACTGCAGATAAGTCTAACCACATGTTGATCTCCTCAACTGCAGTCTTAAACAGCAGACAAAGAGTAATACAGAATTTAACAGACATTCTACATTTAACTACACAGAGTAAACATATTCTAAATATCAAAAACTTGTAAATACTAATCTATTGCCTCTCTCTAAACAGTATTTCTTCTAAGCATTTTAAACTAATCCTAAACAAACAGCCTGCTATATACCGGCTCATAATAGAATACATGTGTTTGCTTAGCAATCCATCCCTCACAAGGTTGAAAGAAATTCCTGTGTCTGACCTTTCTAACCCAGCCCAGCAAATGTAAATAACTTAAACCAGATAACATTCCTTCACTTGCTAGCAGAACTGAGAATTTAAAATAATATCTGAGCACCTTTAAACAAAATTAACCCTTCATATGATTTCTCAGAATTATTCAATTTCTTTTGCTCACTGCCTCACTTTCTTTGAACACACCGTTCCTCTAAGTACTGAGGCTACACAGTCCAACACTAATGCTTTAGGGACTTCTTACCCCAGCCTGTTTTTCTTCCTTGAGCACACAGTCCACCACAAGTCCATAGGGTTTAGCCAGTTCTTTCCAGGGGGATTCTCCTTCTTCAGCTACCAGCGCTCCTCCTTTTCTGTCACATCTCAGGTGGGGTTTAAAGTAGTTAATTAGCTACACAGGACCCAGCCCATAACCTCCTACACCTGTGGACCTCCCAGGACTCTCCCCGGTCCTAGCGACCTCCACCTATTCTCCTAGCTCCCTCTAGTGGCCTATCCCGGACATTTTTAGGGGAACAGCACCATCTAGTGGCCTGCCCCGGCTAGGACAGCCTCTTATTTATCACAAATAAAATCAACACCAATTACTGGGTCAGACCAATGGTCCATTTAGCCCAGTATCCTGCTTCCAACAGTGGCCAATCCAGGTCACAAGTACCTGGTAGAAACCCAAATAGTAGCAATGTTCCTGCTACCATTCCCAGGACAAACAGTGGCTTCCCTATGCCTGTCTCTATACCAGACTATGGACTTTTCTTCCAGGAACTTGTTCAAACCTTTTTAAAATTCAGATACACTAATCAATGTTACCACATCCTCCGGCAATGAGTTCCAGAGCTTAACTATTCATTGAGTGAAAAAATATTTCCTCCTATTTGTTTTAAAAGTATTTCCATGTGATTCCATTGAGTGTCCCCGAGTCTTTGTACTTTTTGAAAGAGTAAAAGATCAATTCACTTCTAATCATTTTACACCACTCAGGATTTTATAGACCTCGGTCATATCACCCCTGAGCCATTTCTTTTCCAAGCTGAAGAGCCTTAACCTCTTTAGCCTTTCCTCATACGAGAGGAGTTCCATCCCCTTTATTGTTTTAGTCGCTCTTCTTTAAACCTTTTCTAATTCTGCTATATCTTTTTTGAGATACGGCGACCAGAAGTCTCTCTTGAGGAACTCTGTCAAAAGCTTTCTGAAAAAAATCTAGATACACTATCCAGCTGATTTTCGAAAGTGATCGCTGCCCATCTTCCAACACAAATCGGAAGATGGGCGGCGATCTCCTGAATCCGCCCAAATCGGCATAAATGAAAGCCGATTGTGGGCGGCTTCAATTGCGTTCCGTCGCAGGGCCAGCGAAAGTTGAAAGGGGATGTGTCGGCATGGTAGCGAAGGCGGGATGTGGGCGGGACAGGGGTGTGCGTTGAGATGGCTGGCTTCGCCTGATAATGGAAAAAAGAAAGCCGGCCGTCAGGAGCATTTGGTCCGTTTTTTATTTGGACCCTTTTTTTTTTTAGGTCCAAGTCCCCAAAAAGTGCCCCAACTGACCAGATGACCACTGGAGGGAAGCGGGGATCACCTCCCCTTACTCCCCCAGTGGTCACCACCCCCCTCCCACACACACAAAAAAAATCAGACATTTTTTGCCAGCCTGTATGCCAGCCTCAAATGTCATATCCAGCTCCCTGACAGCAATATGCAGGTCCCTGGAGCAGTTTGTAGTGGGTGCAGTGCACTTGAGGCAGGTTGACCCAGGCCCATCCCCCCTACCTGTTACACTTGTGCTGGTAAATGGAAGCCCCTCAAAACCTACTGTACCCACATGTAGGTGCCCCCCTTCACCCCTTAGGGTTATGGTAATAGTGTAGAGTTGTGGGCAGTGGGTTTTAGGGGGCTCAGCACACAAGGGAAGGGTGCTATGCACCTGGAAGCTAATTTTGTTTTTTTTATTAATGTTTTAAAGTGCCCCCATGTTAGGGGGGGCCAGTGCATTAGAAATGCTGGCTCCCTCCATGCCCAAATGCCTTACATTTCACCGGATTTGAGATGGCCGGCTCCGGTTTCCATTATGGCTGAAAATCAGAGTCGGCCATCTCATCTAACCCCGGTGAGCGATTTGGCCGGCGCCAAGCGTATTTTGAAAATACACTTGGCTCCACCCCTTTGCGGAGCAGGCCCCGAAGATGGCCGCCCATCGATTTGGCTGGCGCCGTTCAATTATGCCCCTCCACATCAACCGGCTCACCTTTACCCACATGTTTATTTCCAGATCATTTATAAAAACAAAGCTCTCCTGTTAGTTGAAGGGTTTAGTTTGTTGTGATATATTTTCATCCCATCTTTTTGGAATACATATATTATTTATCCCACACTCTGGGCCAGACCCTGACTTTGTCTGGGACATGTGGAACAAATAAGCCCCCCCCCCCCCCTCCAAAAAGCTTCATAACTTTGACAATTACTCTTGGTAAAATGGGCGACAATATAATAATGAGTGATTCCAATTACCACACGTACAAGGAATCTGTAGAATACCAGTCATACATTTTTCATTTGAGTTGTGTGATTTAAATTTCGCCAATATTGACTGGATAAACGTTACATCAGGGAGTGCTAGGGAGGTAAAATTCCTAGGTAATACATGACTGCTTCTTGGAGGAACTGGGCCAGGACCAGGGGGAGCTATTTTAGATTTAGTCCTTGGTGGAATGTAGGGCATAATATAAGAGGTAACAGTGTTGGGTCCACAGGGAAACAGCGATCAAATTTGAGCTAATATCTGGAGTGAAGCCACATTGGAAATCTACTGTAGCAGCATTTAATTTTCGAAAGGGCGACTGTGACAAAATGAGGAAAATGGTTAAAAAGAAGCTAAAACAATCCCCATAATCCCCATCTTCCCTGAACCCACACCCAAGAACAATGAACTCCCAATATAAATTGCAGATATAATTCTTCTTCACCTCCACCAACATGACCTCTGACATGGCTCCTTCAAAGCACTTCTTCAACAACTCAATATTCTGACAGCGCTCTATCCACAAATCTTAAGTGAAAATAAAAATAGAAATTTTAAAGGCTTTAACCAAGTCGCTCCAAAGACCTCAGTAATATAAAGACACATGAAGTCACCAAAGGAACGCATTTATGAGTTCAGTCCCTCTGTTGAGAGAGAGAGAGAGGGACTCGGTAACGTGTCACTTGAACTGGAGTGGAAAGAGTTAGCTCCTGATTTCACTGGGTAGGTTGGTGCTTCACATTCTCTCTAATTATCCCCTCCATCAAATACAAAGTGGAGAAAATTATGGAAATCGAGAGAAAGATTTTATTTTATTTTTTACTGCATGTGTATATGTAATTGGCGTCTTCCTCATCGACCCTCCAGACCGGTCAAGACGCGTGGGTTATGCTCGCCTACCAGCAGAGGGAGACTGAGAACACTAACTTCAACTATGTACATATAACCTGTGCCCATCCCACAAAAGCCAGTATTTTCTCAGTCTCAGCAGAGGGTAGACAGGCAGCCTGTGCAGCTTGTCCGGTCTGGTAGGAGTCAGGGATCAGTTGAGAGTTTTAGCCTGGTCTATTGATCATTCCTGAGGAACTTCCCTGTGCCTGGACTACTCTGTGTGCTGGGGATTGGCGGTGCCGCTGGGGCCTGCCATTGTCCCCCCTGGGGTGTCACACCCGGGTGGCCGGGTCCCTCCCCCGAGCTAGCTCTCCAGTTTGGGCAGCTTTGTGCCTCGGCTGCAGTTTTATATTGCAGCCTTGAGTGCCAGGGATTTAATAGCAGCAGGGCTCAAATGGTGCTGCAATAAAGTTTAAAAAAAAAAAAAAAAAAAAAAAAAAAAAAAAAAGACCCAGACGCTGTGGAGAGCTGTGCAGCTGCACTCCGGAGTGCCGGAGCTGGGCAGCCGTGCAAGTTGAGCGGTGAGTGGCTTCTTTGGGTGAGTTCCCAGTTCCTTTACCTTTGGGAGGTTTTTGGCGCGAAGATGTCCTCGAAGCCGCTTCGCTGTCGTTTTTGCGCTCGTCGGGGGGTCGACGCGATTGGCGGTTCCTGCCGCTTTTGCGGGGAACCGAAGACTCAGGCCTCCGCTCCGCCGGTGTTAGCGGCGGAACTTCCCGCGCCAGCCTTGCAGGAGGTTGCAGGGGCTTCGGCTAGCGGTTCAGCGGCGGTCCCGGTTTTGGCGGGAACCGCCGCCATTTTGGATTCGGGCCCGAGAATCCCGGATTTAGTCAGCGGCCCTCAGGGCAGCCCGGTGGCTGGTGCTTCGGGAGGGGACGTTTCGGGAAGGATGGGTTTCCCTCCTGAATTTGTTTGGTCCTTATTTCAAGCCTGGCAGGCGGGACCATCGCGCACGGAGCCCCTTAGTCCGGGGGCGGGCTTGAGCGCTAAGAGGCCACGTGTTGAGTGGGCTGAAGACCTGGACTGTTTTTCTCCTCCAGAGTCAGAGGGCGACTTTAGTCCCCTGGAGGAGGAGGAGGGGTCCTTGTCCGGACCAGATAGAGAGACAGTGCCCGGGGAGGATCCGTCGGTGGTCCGCATTTTTCACAGGGAGGAATTGGCGGATCTTATTGAGCAGGTGTCTACTATGCTCAAGTTTGACCCGGCAGTAGATCCGGCTCCCTCTGAAAAGCAGGACCCGTTGGTTAAGGGGATCCGCAGGGTATCTCGGACCTTTCCTATGAATGCGGATCTTAGAGAGATGGTAACGCAGGAATGGCTCTCGCCGGAGGCACCTTGTAAGGTGGCACGGGCCATGGCTAAGCTCTATCCCCTTCCGCAGGAAGATAGAGACTCTTTAAAGCCTCCAACTGTGGATGCCATAGTGACGGCGGTGACCAAGGCTACTGCAATTCCTGTAGATGGAGGGGCTGCCTTGCGGGACCCTCAGGACAGGAAATTGGAGACATTTCTGAAGCGCAGTTTTGATTTATCGGCGCTGGCTTTGCAGGCTTCAGTTTGTGGAGGTCTGGTGGCTCGAGCATGTTTCCGCTGGGCTGAGCGGCTGCTAGATGCTCCGCAGGTTGATAGAGCTGCCTTAGTGCAGGATTTGGCAAAGTTGGAGATGGGCTCGTCATTCTTGGCAGATGCGCTATATGATTTGTTGCGTGCATCGGCGAAGAACATGACCCTTGCAGTGGCGGCTCGAAGGGCCCTGTGGTTGCGGGGCTGGCTGGCAGATGCCGCGTCCAAGGCAAAGTTGTGTTCGCTTCCCTTTAAGGGCGCTTTGCTTTTTGGAGACGAATTGGATAAGTTGGTTAGGGGTCTTGGTGACACTAAGATCCCGCGGCTTCCAGAGCTTCGGCCTAAGGCGTCTAGGGGCGCGGCGGTGCGAGGCCGTTTTCAGGAAGCTAGACGGTATCGGCCGGGTAGGCCCTCGGGGGGGTTCCGGGGTCGTTATTTTCAGAGAACCCAGCCCTTTCGTGGGGGCCGCCGGGGGGGGCGAGCTGCCTTTTCTGGAGCGGCCAGTACGTCCCGTGGGTCGCAATGATGGTTTGGGGGTCCAGCCTCTGGTTCGTGTAGGGGCTCGCTTACGCTTGTTTTACCAGAGGTGGGCCCAAATCACGTCGGACCAGTGGGTGCTGCAGATAGTGCGAGACGGGTACGCGCTGGAGTTCGACGGTCCTCTGTCCGATTTCTTTCTCGTCTCTCCCTGTCATTCAAGGCGCAAGGCAAGGGCAGTGCGAGACACTCTGTCACGTCTGGTAGATTTAGGTGCGGTGGTGCCGGTTCCGCCAGAAGAACGAGGTACCGGTTGTTACTCCATTTACTTCGTGGTGCCAAAGAAAGAGGATTCTTTTCGGCCCATTTTAGACCTCAAGAGGGTCAATGCGGCTCTAAAGATTCCTTCCTTTCGGATGGAAACGTTGCGCTCGGTCATTGTAGCGGTTCAGGAAGGGGAATTTCTGACTTCATTGGATTTGACAGAAGCTTATTTACACATCCCCATTCTAGAGGCGCACCAGCGCTTTCTTCGTTTTGTGGTGTTAGGGAGTCACTTTCAGTTTTGTGCGCTCCCGTTCGGCCTGGCTACAGCTCCTCGCACTTTCTCCAAGGTGATGGTGGTCGTGGCAGCGGCTTTACGGTTGCAGGGCATTTTGGTGCATCCGTATCTCGACGACTGGTTAATTCGAGCCAAAACGCAGGCGGAGAGCGAGGAGGCTACCGCCCGGGTGGTGACCTTTTTGCAGTCGCTGGGTTGGGTTGTCAATCTGGCCAAGAGTCACCTAGTTCCGTCACAGTCGCTGGAATATCTGGGAGTTCGGTTCGACACGGAGCGAGGCCGGGTGTTTTTGACGGCTCCTCGCATTTCCAAACTGCAGATTCAGATACATCAGCTCCGAGCTCAGAGGGCGCCTGCGGCGCGGGAATATCTTCAGGTGTTAGGTCTGATGGCTGCGTCTATAGAGGTAGTCCCTTGGGCCAGGGCCCACATGAGACAGTTGCAGAGTTCGTTGTTGACTCGTTGGTCCCCTCAATCCCAGGAGTTGGAGGAGCGGTTAGCGCTGCCGGAGAGGGTTCGACGCAGCCTCCGCTGGTGGCTTCACACTCCGAATCTAGCGAAGGGTATGCCGCTAGAGGTGCCGAATTGGGTGGTACTGACCACGGATGCGAGTCTGTTAGGCTGGGGGGCGCATTGTCTAGGGCAGGTGGCCCAAGGGCGATGGACGTCGGTAGAGGTGGCGTGGTCCATCAACCGCCTGGAGACTCGAGCAATTCGGTTGGCTCTTCGGTCTTTCCAGAGTCTGCTAGAGGGCAAGGCGGTCAGAGTTCTTTCCGACAATGCCACGGCCGTCGCTTATGTGAATCGGCAGGGGGGGACGAAGAGCCCGGGATTAGCTGTAGAGGCGGCGGAGTTGTTGGGGTGGGCAGAGGCCCATCTTCAGGCTCTTTCGGCAGGCCACGTAGCAGGAGTGGACAATGTGGACGCGGATTATCTGAGCAGGCACATGTTGGATCCCGGAGAGTGGGCCCTCCATCCCTCAGTGTTCGAACGGATAGTGTTGCAGTGGGGTCGGCCGGTGTTGGATCTCATGGCATCGGCCGACAATGCGCAGGTCCCGCGGTACTTCAGTCGTCGAAGAGATGCTCGAGCCGAGGGTCTCGACGCGTTGGTTCTGCCGTGGCCGACTCAGCAGTTGCTCTATGTGTTTCCGCCGTGGCCGCTGGTGGGCCGCGTGGTACAGCGGATCGGTCGTCATCCCGGCTTAGTGATTCTGATAGCGCCCAATTGGCCTCGTCGGCCATGGTACGGAGATCTGATGCGGTTGTTAGTGCAGGGTCCTTTTCCCCTGGGGTCTCAGGTGAGACTGGTGCAGGGACCGATCGAGATGGCCGACCCCTCTCCATTCTTGCTTACGGCTTGGCTCTTGAAAGGCACAGATTGAGAAAGAAGGGTTTCTCGGCCAGAGTCATTGATACAATGTTGCGATCGCGTAAGAAGTCCACGTCGTTGGCTTATGTGCGGGTGTGGCGCATCTTTGAGAGTTGGTGTCTTGAACGGAATGTTGTCCCTTTGCGGGCTTCGGTGATGGAGATTTTGGAGTTTTTGCAGGATGGTTTGGACAGGGGGCTCTCCCTTTCTTCCCTGAAGGTGCAGGTTGCGGCTTTGTCTTGTTTCAGAGGTAAGGTTGGAGGAGTCTCCTTAGCAGCTTCTCCGGATGTAGGGCGGTTCCTGAGGGCAGTGAAGTTGATTCGGCCGCCCCGTCGTCCAATGGTTCCGCCTTGGGATTTGAATTTGGTCTTGGAGACTCTGGTGGGTCCTCCGTTTGAACCATTGGCGTCCATCACATGTAAGGATCTTACCTTGAAAACAGTTTTTCTGGTGGCCATTGCTTCCGCTCGGAGAGTATCAGAGTTGCAAGCCTTGTCTTGTAGGGAGCCTTTTCTGTCCTTTGCGAAAGAGAAAGTGACTTTGAGGACGGTTCCTTCCTTTGTTCCTAAGGTGGTTTCAGCGTTCCATGTGAATCAAGTGATTTCGTTACCGGTGTTGGGGGATCGTTCGGGGGATGCCTCTCAGCGTCGGTTGGCTAAGTTGGATGTTCGGCGCGCCTTGCGGTCCTATTTGAGCAGAACGCGAGATTTCCGGGATTCGGATAGGTTGTTCGTTTTGTTTGGAGGTCCTAAGAGAGGAGCTGCGGCCTCCAAGGGGACTCTGGCTAGGTGGTTGAAGGAGGCTATTGCCTCAGCGTATTTGTTGAGGCGGCGTTCGGTGCCCCCGTTGCTTAAGGCGCATTCAACTCGGGGGGTTGCCGCTTCCTGGGCGGAGAGTAGTTTTGTTCCTCCGCAGGATATTTGTAAAGCAGCGGCATGGTCGTCCATTCATTCCTTTGTTAAGCATTATAGGATTGATGTTCAGGCAAAAGAGGATGCAGGTTTTGGAGCGGCTGTGCTGTCTTCTGCGTTTCGAGGGTCCCACCCTTAAGTTTCTACTGCTTTGGTACTTCCCACGCGTCTTGACCGGTCTGGAGGGTCGATGAGGAAGGTGAAATTAGGCCTTACCTGCTAATTTTCTTTCCTCGAGACCCTCCAGACCGGTCAAGAGCCCGCCCTATGGATTTCAGAGATATTGTTCGTATCAGAAGTATTTGAGCCGTGTTCTGCTATGACTATTCCTTTTATCTTTCATTGGGTCGGAGAGTTTTTCTTCGTCCATAATACTTGACAGAGCGGGGCGCTTGACGTTCCGTCTGTCTGAGCACACTGTTGGTGTTGTCTATTGGTTTTCCAGGTACAGGGGTTTTTCTACATTCAAGAGTTCAGGTTGCAGGGGGTTTTCTCTGCTTTGCTAAGTGTATACTGGCTTTTGTGGGATGGGCACAGGTTATATGTACATAGTTGAAGTTAGTGTTCTCAGTCTCCCTCTGCTGGTAGGCGAGCATAACCCACGCGTCTTGACCGGTCTGGAGGGTCTCGAGGAAAGAAAATTAGCAGGTAAGGCCTAATTTCACCTTTGAGTGGAGAGTGTCTTGACAGTGTAAGTGTGTGTCTGTGATTGATCTTTCCGAGTGTAGGTTGTGTTAGTGTCAGTATGTGTTGGGTATTGATATCTCTAAGCATGACTGCAGGTTCTGGTAAAATGGGGGTTGTGGGAGTTTCTGCGGGTTCTAGTAATGTAGGGAGTGTGTGTGTGCGATTTGTGTATGATGAGTTACTGCGGGTTCTGGTAATGTAGGAGAGTATGAGTAGCTAAGCAAGTGCAGGTTCTTCTGACATAGGTGTCTGCGATTGTGTCTGAGTGAGTTCACGTTCTGGATTAGCAGAAGAATTTTTTTATTTTATGGTATTCAGGAAAAGTTGATCTTTGGTTGATACAGGAGACGGCAACCTCTAGGGATGAAAACGCATTACCCACAGCCAACAGCTTCATACTGCAGCCTCCCCCCCCCCCCCCCCCCCCCCCCCCCCCCCCCCCCCCCCCCCCCCACACACACACACAAATCTCTGCTTTTCACTCATTCAAAGCTGCCAAAGGGGGCCAGGTTTTTGAGAGGCACATTTTAGGACATGACCCCCCAGCCCCTCCCACTCCATCTCCTGGCTCCATCCCTTGGGATACCTGAACTCCATAACCATATTACCAACAAGCCAATGCCCCTCTGGCAGCTGAAGATGCCTTAATAAAATAAAAATTCACTTCATCTGCTGGTGCCCCAGGACCAGCCTCATGATAAGAGCTGTGAGATTTTGCAGCTTTTATTGTGAGATTTCTGCCGTAGCAGCTGGATATGACATCTTATTAAGGCATCTCCTACTGCCGATGAAGGTGGAGGTTGCTGAGTGGATGTTCTTGGCTCCCAGCGAGAGTGAGGGAGATGACCAACAGAAGTGGGAGTCTCCTACTGAGTGCTGGAGACTTGGCAGGTCTGCTCCTGTTGTTCCATGTCTTCAGCTCCCCTGGCTCTGTGTCTCTACTTCTCTTCCATTAACTACCTGCTTGTTTAGCTTTTCACGTTTTAACCTGTCTCTGCATCTCCTTGTTCATTTAACAGAGAAGAAAGACAGCCCTGAGATAAAGGGAGCAGAGAAGCCGGAGCTTTCTGGTGAAGGTGAGTCCTTCCGGGTGCTGGGGATATTGACTTTGAAGTGGTTCAGCCTCCCTATTTTCTTACACACTCCAAATTCATGTCTGGCCTGAGTTACTACTACTACTACTACTAACTAACATTTCTAAAGCGCTACTAGGGTTACGCAGTGCTGTACAATTTAAACATAGAAGGACAGTCCCTGCTCAAAGAGTTACAACTGGGAGCTCCTCGTGGCCTGCAGCATTTCATTGCTACGTCTCCACTGCCTTTTTTCCCCCCAAAATAGAACACAAACAAGTTTACATTGGTGAAAAACAGAACAGATCCTTTGCAAAAGCTGATCCAGCCCCTAATCTTACTAGGAAGAGAACCGAATATGTCAATTACATTCAGACCCTCCCCAATTAGCATCCCAGTGATAAAAGTAGAGCTGATCAGGCAGTGCAAGGGAGCTGGCCTTGGATTTTCTGAGGTAGAGGAGTCCACTTTGGGGAAGGGATTCAGAATCTATTCTAATGTAATCCAACTGACGCCAAAATGCACAAAGCGGATTCTATAGTAAACCATGACAGATAATTATCTGAATGTGAACTTTTGCCACTGACAGAGTGAGTTCAACTACAGAGTAAAGTACTGCCCTCACTGACGCGCACGCACACACACACACACTCAGACACAATCGCAGCTAGTTATTGTAGCTGTGTAACCAAATGAGATCTGCACTAGCTTTGTAAAGCCTGAGTCCTGTGTTCATGTGTTTTTCTATATTTATTTATTATTTCCAGCGCTTGATATTATGCAAATTATTCATTAGGCGACTATCAAGTTTACAATTTAAAAAATTAGTTGAGGGGAAGACACAGGAGGGCAACAGACTATATAGAGGGGAGGGGGCAGTCTTCATGCTTATTTTTTCTATAGGGGTCTTCTCAGGCGTTGCTCATTCATTTCTGGGTTAGTGCCGGAGGTGGCATCCTGGGATTTCTTCAAGGCCTTTTACTCTGTTGCATACACATTCCCTGATCCATATTAAATAAAATAGCTGACAGTATGGACCTCACGGTTCAGTACGTAAGATTACTGGGTGGCAGAGCCGGTGGTGGGAGGTGGGGCTAGTGCTGGGCAGACTTCTACGGTCTGTGCCCTGAGAATGGCAAGGACAAATCAAGGTCGGGTATATATATAAAGTAGCACATATGAGTTTATCTTGTTGGGCAGACTGGATGGACCGTACAGGTCTTTCTCTGCCGTCATCTACTATGTTACTCTGTGTGGCACACCAAGCTGCTCAGTTAACACATTTCTCAGCTGCCGAAGTTAATGACTCTTTGGCCTTAGTGCACCCCCTGACCTGCACTGAAATCCTGCTGTTTTCACTCTGTTATTCCCAAAGACTAACAGCATTAATGCCACTGTAAGAGAGTCCGTCCTATTGATACCCTTGGAGAAGAAGAAGTGAAACATGTCTGTGGAGCCCCTGCAGAGAAGGGAGAGCCGGAGTTGAAATCCTCTCCCCGGATGAGGGATAGTGGAAGCCTATCTCTAGGAGACCTCATAGAGAAGGGGGTGAGGAGCCCCGTCCTTTGAAGCTTTTTCAGGGTAGAGTGATAAGGGATTGCAAATGATACATCAGGCTGAAGGAACTGGAGGACTCTAATTCTTCAATGCAGTGGTAGAGTCCTCAGTTTGGAGACTGACCTAAGAGGAAGATTTTCAAAGTTGGTGAGCATAGGCAGGAAGTGACTCAGCTGTTTGAGGAGACAGAGAACCAACACAAAAGTGGAAGACACCACACACAACATCCACTGAATCAAGGCAAAGTTTATTGTCCAAACAAAAAGGTGTTGACGACCTGACCCAACACAGGCCATGTTTCGGCAATCCAGCCTTCATCGGGGGTCTTTATAGGTCAGCTGTTATTGTTTTGCTCTGTAAAATCAGAACATAGTATATATATATATATATACACACACACAAAGACATGCGTTGCAGTTTAAAAACAGCCCTGTCAAAATGGTCTGTAAGAAGCATTCATTGCTGGCAATTTAGTGTAGATTTCTTTGCATCGGCATCAGACCATTTTGAGAGCGCTGTTTTTAAACTGCAATACATGTCTTCATGTACATATACACTACATCCTGATCCAAAATTAGTCAATTTTCCCCAACATTTTAAAGTTCTTCCACATTGAACAGCTAAGTTTAAGCCCCTTGTTCCATCAGGTACCCTAGTGCTGCTGATCACTGCTCAGTAGGTTTCTGTAGCTTGGAAATGTTCTTTCACATTGTTTCCTGTATCCAAAAAGAGCATGAAACATGCAGTTAGCTAACACGATGGCTAACCCAGACTATGGGGAGCTATAAAAATCTCACAATGTAAACAATTAAGGCCTCAAAACTCAAAGAGCAACGGTCTGACCAAACGTGTCAGTCTATCCACAAAGGGCTTCCCATATATTATCATTGGCTGCACTAAATTATCTATCTCCAGCAACAAAGGAAGCTCCGGAAATGGAGAAAAAAATTGCTAACTAAAAAAAAAAAAAACCTTGAGAAAAATAGCCAAAACCCACAGTCTGTTTTAGTCATCAAAAAACAAAACTATCCACATCAAATCCCCACAATAACAACACACACCACAGGTAGCTGATGACTTATATCAAAATAAAGTCCCACAACTACTTAGCTTGACTGAAGAGGTATCTCTTCCCACTACCAGCTCCTCACATTGTGGAGGACTGGCCTAATGGTTAGTGTAGTGGGATGTGGACCTGGGGAACCAGGTTCAATTCCCTCTGCAGCTCTGTGTGACCCTGGGCAAGTTACTTAGCCCTTCATTGCCCCAGGTACAATATAGTTGGATGTGAGTCCATCTGGGACAGTGCAAGTACCTGAATAGTTAAATATGTAAACCACCTTGATTTGTACTTCAATAGAAGGCAGTAGATCAAGAAATTGATAGACTTAGACTTACTGTTCCAGTGTATTAAGGAATTCTCTTCAAGTGCTGCAGAACATGAACAAATTCCAGCTGTCCAAAACATTTACAGGAATTTTCATCTTGTTTGGGTTTTTGTCTATTTTTCATTACAGGACTAATATTGTTAACTGTTCACACTCTTTCCTGATAGTGCACGTGTGAAACAGTTTCCAGTCTTTCCCTTTTTTGCCATTAATGAACATGGTTTTTCATGTCATTTGGGGGAAAATTGACACAAAACTACACTGGAATGTCATTGACTCTTCCAATGTTGTTTCAAATGAATGCACAGCTCTAATGACTCCACTTAACTACCCAACTAGACCAGCAAAAGACAGGTCTGAATCTGATCGAAACAGCCAGAGTAGCTAAAAATGTCCCAAACTTAGTTGAGCAAAATGTGCCTGTGAAACTGAGTGTTTACCATTTTTTGAAACTGTGTCTGTAAAGCTCTGAGATATCTGTGATAAAAATGGGTTGTTGTACTGCAGAACAGTCATAGAATCCCTGTGTGTGTATCTGAGCTCCATATAGTAAATGACGGCAGATAAAGACCTGTACGGTCCATCCAGTCTGCCCAACAAGATAAACTCATTTTACACGGAGTGGGTTTGGGTTTTTTATTTTTCCTTGGGTTGAAGCATTAAGTCCTCAGCACCTTTAGGAGTTCTAAACTCATCTCAAATCACTTCTTCTTTCAGGCTGTTATTATGACGGCGATCGGAGCTGGAGAGCAGCAGGCACGCGATGGCACCCTGTCGTACCTCCTTTTGGACTCATTAAATGTGCCATTTGCACTTGCAGGGTAAGTGCTCCCATAATCTATGCAGGGGATGGACCCCCAAATCCAACTCTGTCCTCACTTCTCCAAAGCCCTGCATGATTCCCAAATTCCAAACCTCCCCAAGGAACTCTATGTTCCCTAATTACTAGCCCCCAAAATTCAACCCACAGGTCAAAGTTTTCTCTAAATACAGGCCACAATGGGCAGAAAAATCAGGATACTCAGTGGCAGGTACTTGGATAGTGGCCATCACTGAATGCAGGACACTGCGTTGGTGATGCCTGGCGCTGGATGTACTGATATTCGACTTTTTCAGAGCAGCTTATCCTGGTAACTTAGGACACATTCTTTGCTGTGGTAGTAAAATTACCACTACCTGGATAACTTTGATCTCCACCCCAATTACTCACTCCCCCCCCCCCCCCCCCCCCCCGACTGCCCCAATGCAGTCCGCATAGTAGCGCAGGGGTTTGTGGTGTATTTAGATTGTAGCAAAGCCTTTCACATGGTTCCACATAGATGACAATAAACTGAGTACCCTCTATATGGGCCCTAATATGACTGAGTGGTTTAGGAACTGTTTAAATGGAAGGAGATAGAGGGTAGTCGTAAATGGAGCTCTTTCTGAGGAAAAGGATGTTACCAGTGGTGTGCCACAAGGTTTGGTTCTTGGGCCAGATCTTTTTAACATTTTTGTAAGTGACATTGCTGAAGGGCTGTCTGGTAAGGTTTGTCTCTTTGCAGATGATACCAAAATCTGCAATAGAGTAGACACCCCTATGGTGTGAATAACAAGGGGAAGGACTTAGGAAAGCTGGAGGAATGGTGTGAAATTTGGAAGTTAAGATTTAATGCTAAAAAATGCAGGGTCATGCATTTGGGCTGCAAAAAGCCGAGGGAACAGTACAGTTTAGGGAGTCAAAAACTTTTGTGCACAAAAGATGAGCAGGACTTGGGTGTGATCATACGTGGTGATCTTAAGGTGGCTAAACAGGTAGAAAAGGCAACAGCAAAATCTAGAAGGTTCCTTTGGTGCATAGGGAGAGGAATGTCTAGTAGGAGAAAGGAGGTGATGATGTCCCTGTATAAGACTCTGGTGAGACCTCATTTAGAATATTGTGTACAATTCTGAAGATGTACCTTCAAAAAGAGATAAACAGGATGGGTTCAGTCCAGAGGGCGGTACCTTAAATGGTCAGTAGACTTCATCGTAAAGCATATGGGGAGAGACTTAAAAATCTCAATATGTATTATTTTGGAAGAAAGCGGGAGAAGGGAGATACAATAGACACATTTAAATACTTATGAGGTGAGACTCTTTCAATTGCAAGGAAGCTCTGGAATGAGGGGGCATAGGATGAAGATGAAAGACAACAGACTCAGAAGTAACCTTAGGAAATACTTCTTCAGGGAAAGGGTGGTGAATTTGTGGAATGGCCTCCCACTGGAAGTGGTGGAGATGAAAACAGTATCTAAATTCAAGATTCAAGAGAGCTTGGGACAAGTACATAGAATCTCTAAAGGAGTGATAGGGAGAGCAGACGGCATGAATGAGCAGACTGGATAGGCCATATGGTCTTTATTTGCCTACATTTTCTGTGTTCTTGTTGCGAACTCTTCCCTTGCTTCCTGTGTATGCAAGAGTGATGTTTAATGTTTTATGTTTTATTCTTAAGGCAATTTATGGTTCAGTATCTGGTTTTTTTTTTTGAACGAACAACTGAATTTTTCTTCCTCTTTCAAAAACGTTCCCCATTCAAAATATTGTTGTTTGCTGCCTAGTGACATGAAGTATACTAAGCTTTGGAAAGCTGCTTTTTTCAGTTTCAGTATGGAGCGAGGTACATAAGTATTGCCATACTGGGACAGACCGAAGGTCCATCAAGCCCAGCATCCTGTCTCCAACAGTGGCCAATCCAGGTCACAAATACCTGGCAAGATCCCCAAAAAGTACAATACATTTTATGTTAATTATCCCAGGAATAGTGGATTTTCTCCAAGTCCATTTTAATAATGGTCCATGGACTTTTCCTTTAGGAAGCCGTCCAAACCTTTTTTAAACGCTGCAAAGCTAACTGCCTTTACCACATTCTCTGACAACAAATTCCAGAGTTTAATTACACAGCATACCTTTGAACTTTAGGTTAGATCCTTTTATATAACTCCTTTAGAAGGAGATTGAAGACCTATCTCTTTGAAAAATGACTGTCAGTGTCATTTTTATTATGTTAATTATGTTCATTGTATATTTTCTTCTTGTTCATTTCTTTTAGAGCATTGTGTTTATTTTATGTTTTGTAATGGCAGTTTTAAAAGTTTTAACTGCTTAGGACCTGGTTGGATTTTGCAATATATAAATCTTTGGATTAGATTAGAGAACTATCTGGACAATGCCACGGGGGTTTGTAAAGATATTCAGCTGTATTATCTGGATACTGCATTTATCCACGATTCACTGTGTGACACCCAAATTCCAGCTTTACCCTCTCTATGCCTTTTGTTATACCCAAATATCGGCCCTCCCGTCTTGAATTCATTTTGTGGTCCAGCCCCACCCCCCAGAACTGCCTTCCTTTCCCCATTGCTAATGTTCATGTCTGAATCCTCCCTAGTGACTGTTTTTTTGGATTTCAGTGAATTCACTTATTACCCAGAGTCAGGTGCAGAGGAGCTCCCTCCACATTCAAAAGTGCTCGATTTATGATAGATGTTTCCAGAAACCTGCAGCTTTCTTTCTTTTTTCTCTCTGTAGGGAGTGACAGGAGAAGTCCACTGTGAGAAAGTGCAGTGCCCACTGCTCAGCTGCAGCAACCCGATCCGTGTTACCCCGTCCGACTGCTGCAAGAGATGCCAAGGTAAGCAGCTGGACCCTGCAGCCGAAGGACCCAGACACCAAAATGGGCCAAAGGAGCTTGGGACCAGTTCAAGGCCTGCATTAATGGCTGCAGTTTCTATCATGTAATCACTCATAAGAAGGAACAGAAATGCAAAGATTTGTGGGTGCTGTTATGCCACTTTGAACGTGCTTAAAGACAGACTGTTCGGGCTTCCTCTTCTTCAATGGTTACTATCTCAGGGTCCTGTACAAATGGAGACCTGGCTCTTGAGAGGTCAAAGTTAAGGCAAAAAGGTTATTCAGAAGATGTAATTAAGTACTTTGCTTCAGGCTAGAAAATGTTCTACTTTGGCATGGGTCCACATATGGAGAGGCTTCGGAAAGAGCTCTCTCTCCCTTTCATTCTTCCTTACCTCAAATTTTGGACTTCCTATAGGATGGTGTTTAAAAAAGATCTAGTATGTAACTCTCTTAAAAGTTTAGGTAGCAGGCATTGGCTTGTTACCAGAGATGCCTTTTGAAATCTTCTCTAGGTGCTTATCCAGATGTAGTTCGTTTTTTAAAAGGGAGTCAACTATCTTAAGCCTCCCATTCATTTTCCTTGTCCTGAATGGAATCTTAATCTGATTCTCAAATCTCTTCAAAGCCTCCCTTTGAGCTACTTAAAAAGCCAATGTGAAGGATCTTACATCGAAGTCTGTTTTTCTTTTCGCTATAACTTTTGCTAGTAGAATTTCTAACTTCAGGTTCTGTCTTGTAGGGATCCATTTCTTCACTTCTTAGAGGCCGGTGTAACTATCAGAATTGTTCCTTCTTTCATGCCAAAATTCATTTCTTCCTTTCATCTTAACCAACCACTGTATCTTCCATCCTTCAAAAGAGAAAAATATGGTAAGAAGTATGATTCATTCCGCTTTCTTGATCTCCATCAGGTGCTTATTCAGTACCTTCAAGTTACAAATAAATTCTGCTAGTCAGATCATTTGTTTGTTTTATTGGTGGTCCCTGACGAGCACTTGGACGACTTTACCTGGTCCTGTTTTTCTTACAACCAAGCCACAAACTGACCAGATGACCACCGGACAGAATTGGGGATGACCTCCCCTTACTCCCCCAGTGGTCACTAACCCCCTCCCACCCTCAAAAATTATCTGTCAAAATATTTTGTGCCAGCCTGTATGCCAGCCTGAAATGTCACATTCAGGTCCGTGACAGCAGTATGCAGGTCCCTGGAGCAGTTTTAGTGGGTGCAGTGCACTTAAGGCAGGCAGACCCAGGCCCATCCCCCTCCTACCTGTTATGTTTGTGGAGGAAACAGCGAGCCCTCCAAAACCCACCAGAAACCCACTGTACCCACTTCTAGGTGCCCCCTTTCACCTGTAAGGGCTATGGTAGTGTTGTACAGTTGTGGGTAGTTGGTTTTGGGGGGCTCAGCTCACAAGGATATGGGAGCTATGTTCCTGGGAGCAATTTCTGAAGTTCACTGCAGTGCCCCCTAGGGTGCCCGGTTGGTGTCCTGGCAAGTCAGGGGGACCAGTGCACTAGAAATGTTGGCTCCTCCCTCGACCAAAGGGCTTGAATTTGGTCATTTCTGAGTTGGGTGTCCTTGGTTTCCATTACCGCCGAAAATCAGAAACAACCAAGTCTAGGGACGACCATCTCTAAGGACAACCTAAATTTCAAGATTTGGGCGTCCTCGGCCGTATTATCGAAATGAAAGATGGACATCCATCTTTTTCGATAATACGGGTTTCCCTGCCCCTCCATTGGGACGTTTTGCGAGGACGTCCTCAACAAAACTTGGGCGTCCCTTTCGATTATGTCCCTCCACATGGTTCTTGTTGCACACGTTTTCCAAACATTATTGTTTGGATATCTTGGCTAAATCAGAAGCATCCTTTGGAGCTTAAGTTCTCTGTGCAGGTGTTTCTGTTTCCCACAATATTCTGGACTCATCTGCTGCTGATGACAAGGAAGGAAAATTTATGTTTTACCTGATAATTTTCTTTCCTTTAATCACTGCAGCTGAGTCCAGAAACCTGCCCTTACTTGGTTCTCAGATGGTTTCTCTGTTCAGGTTTGTTACTTTAAGTTTTGAATACTCTGTTACTTGTTCATCTATTCTGTGGGGAAGGAGATATATGTTATGGCTTATATATACTGTATTTGTTCTGCTTTATTACTGGAAATACTAACTGACCTAGCTGCTTACCATTCTATATAACAGAGTTCAGTTTTTTTGTCCTCTGTCTCCACCTGCTGGTAGATGGTCATAACTTACAATTTTCTGGACCCGTCTATTGTGATTTAGAGGCAGATGCACTAAACGTTTTTCATCGTTAAATGAGCCCTCGGGGAAGAATTTCCGATCCTTTCCATGCACTTAAGCCTATTTTCCGACGACAGTAGCAGCTAACGAAAACGGAATGGAGATGAGCAATTAGTGTGAAAACCCCATTGAAACGACATGCACTAACCTTTTCCGATTGCCTTTACGCAGGAAAAAGGCAGGAAAACTAACGAGAGGTCTGGACCTCTCGTTAGGACAGCTCTGTGCCAGGAAAAAGTGTTAAGTGAAAAAATAAACAAACTTTGAGCCAATCCCAGCGCATTAGCAGAGCTAAAAGCGCTGTGATTGGTCCAAAGGACCTCAGAAAACACATAAAAAAATAAAACTAAAAAAAGGATCGGGAGGGGGCAAGGGCGCTCATCAGGAGCGTCCTGTACGGACGGCCTTGCCCCCCCCCCCGCCGCTGCTCCCCACTTTCCGCCGCTCCCCCCACCCCGAAAAAGCAAAATTGTAGCAGCCCCTGCCCCCCTCCCTTCCTCACTACTCTCAGCTCCGCCTCCCGACATCCTCCGTCTGTGCCCCGCCCCCTTTGGGGGTCGTCGCCGCCATTCCCCTTCTCCATCGGGCCCCCCTCCCTCTTACCGGGCCCGTGCAGCGCCTCTTTCCTCTGTCCGAAGGCGCTGCACGGGCAAGAAGAACGCTGAATCAGCTGATGCCTGCCTTCGCGATAGAGCGTCTTTCTCCTCCTGGGCCCGCCCCTGTCTGACGTCAGTAACTGACGTCAGACAGGGGCGGGCGCAGCAGGAGAAAGACGCGCCATCGCGAAGGCAGGCATCAGCTGATTCAGCGTTCTTCTTGCCCGTGCAGCGCCTTCGGACAGAGGAAAGAGGCGCTGCACGGGCCCGGTAAGAGGGAGGGGGGCCCGATGGAGAAGGGGAATGGCGGCGACGACCCCCAAAGGGGGCGGGGCACAGACGGAGGATGTCGGGAGGCGGAGCTGAGAGTAGTGAGGAAGGGAGGGGGGCAGGGGCTGCTACAATTTTGCTTTTTCGGGGTGGGGGGAGCGGCGGAAAGTGGGGAGCAGCGGCGGGGGGGGGGGGGGGGCAAGGCCGTCCGTACAGGACGCTCCTGATGAGCGCCCTTGCCCCCTCCCGATCCTTTTTTTAGTTTTATTTTTTTATGTGTCAATTCAATTTGCCATGTGCTTGTGATTTGACTGTTTGTGGCATGCGCAGAGCAGCTAACATAACGCTTGGCTGCTCTGCGCATGATTTGGGGGCCGATTAACGATGTGTATTGTGATTCTTTGATACATTCTACGTTTCAATACCGATTCCAGCATGTGTGACTTTTTTTTTTGGTGCATTTTTCGTTATTTTAAAATCGTTAGGGACTTTAACGATTTAGATTTTTTTACGTTTGGTTGCTGCATCTGCCTCTAAAAGAGAGAAAATTATCAGGTAAGACCATTTGTCCTTAGTCTCTTCGGAACAGTACTCACTACTTCAAAGTCCTGGATCCTTCACACCTTCTTGCAGACTGGATAGCTGTAAGAATCCTTATTCTCCTGTACGGTGCCTCTTCCCTTCTTTCTGTTTGTTCTTCTGTGATATTTTGGCCTTTGGGCATGGATTAAGCCCGACTCTTCACTCTTTTTGGTAAGAATACAGACCTTCTGCACTACAATCATGCCTCTGTCCTCTCTCTTCCACTCTCCTCTGAGGCTCTGGGTTCTCCACTGCTGGTTTCCCTCTTAGTACAGGTAAATTGATCAGTACCTGGGTTGGGCCCTATCTCTTATTTCTTTAAGGTATCGGCTCTCACGAGCATCACTGCTCCCAGTTTTCAAATCCTTTCTCTGTAAAGACCAGGGGTGTAGCCACACCTCAGCGGGAGGGGGGTCCAGAGCCCAAGGTGGGGGGGCACATTTTAGCTCACCTCTCCCAGCCGCTGACCCTCCCCCGTCACTTTCGACCCCCCCCTCCTGCCACCGATGACTGTCCCTCACCACTTTCAACCCCCACCGCCGCCAGGTACCTTTGCTGGCAGGAGTCCCCAACCCCCACCAGCTGAAGTCTTCTTCAGCACCGGTCTACTCCGGCACATTCTCTGATCTGTGCTGTGAGTCCTGACGTCCTGTATGCACGTCCGGCATGTTCCTTTAAGTGAAACAGAGCATGCTGAGTTTCACTTAAAGGAACGTGCAGGACGTGCTGGATGTCAGGACTCAAAGCACAGATTAGCGAACGCGTCGGAGACCGGCGCTGAAGAAAACTAAGGCTGGCGGGGGTTGGGGACCCCCGCCAGCAAAGGTACCTGGCAGCAGCGAGGGAGGGTCAGCAGTGGCAACAGTGGGAGGGGAGGTTGAAAGTGGCAGGGGAGGGTCAGTGGCAGTGGGGGGGGGTCGAAAGTGGAGGGGGCCAGGGCTAAATCTTTGGAGGCCTTTGTCCCCGTGGCCCCACCTAGCTACGCCCCTGGTAAGGACTGTATGTTTGGCAGCAGCTGCACTCGGTCTTTCTCCTCTGAGATCAAGAATACCCCGATGATGTACTGTATACCTCCTCCTTTATGGCACTCTGTGCCTCTGGGAACAGCTGTAGACTAAACTGGCAGCCCCTGTGCTATTCTCCTTCTCTTTTGGGAGCCAAAGCTTTTGAGGGCCCCAAATTATAAGTAGGACTAATGAAAGTCTGTAATAGTTTTGGAGGAGAAAAGCTGTTCAGTCAGAGAAGGTGTTACATAGCAACATAGAACGGGAGTTTAGAAGAAGGACGTCCAGGTCAGTATTTTAGATAAAGATCTGCCCACATACAGCTTGTTCTAAAATACTGAGGAAGAAGGGCAACCTTCGAAAGCTAATCAAGAAATGTATTAAGTTATGTCCAATAAAAAAGGTATCATCTTATTTTCTTTTCCATGTTTTATTTTGTTTGATTTCTATTGATAACCTTAAGAGTGGACTAACACGGCTACCACACTCCTCTACTTAAAATACATGAGAAATGGACATCCATGTGCTGATTATATCCAGCAAGACCATCCATTTTACAAACTGAAACATCCAGACAATGAACCGGGAAAACAAGGGACATGGAAGGCAGTGTGGCCAGCAGTTGAATGTCCATGTTACAAAATCGCTGTTTAGATGACATCTGTGCAGGAGTAGCCTAATGTTAATGCAGTGGACTGAGAACCTGAGGAGCCAGGTTCAAATCCTACTGCAGCTCACTGTGATTTTATTTTAAATTGTGAGCCTTCCAGAAACAAAAAAAAATATCTACTGTACTTAAATATATAAGACACCTGCAAGCCTGAAGGCTATTGAAGTGGTGGACATTAAGGTACAGTAGATATTTTTCTGTCCCTGGATGGCTCAAAATTAAAATAAAATTCACAGACAGCTGAAGTGGGATTTGAACCTGAGCCCCTTGGTTTCCAGCCCACTGCTTTCACCATTAAACTTCTTCTCCACTCCACAAGGAAGGCTACGATAAGATGAACTTAAAAATTATTTTAGTAGTTCCTGAAGCTGTCACAGAGCCCAATATTCCTTGCCATTTACATTGGGGAGGGGGGAAGCAACCAGTAAGAGATTAAGAAGGTGACTTGCCTGCTCAATCAGAGTACCTGGATGTGCTGAGGACTAGTCTAAATAACAATGGCCATTTTTTTGGAGATGGACATCCCTTATCCTTCTGAAATCAGAGCTGGATGCCTTACTGTTGTCCCACCCACACCATGTCCCCTTACCATAAAGACATACTCCTGATTTAGACATCCATGTTTTTCTCCGTAACATGCAAGCTTTGATAGAGAGGAAGGAGGAAGCTCGTGTTTGGTCGATGATGAACAAATGAGGCTCCAGTAAGATGAAATTACTACGACTACTACTTATCATTTCTATAGCGCTACTAGACGTACACAGCACTGTACACTGAACATATAAGAGACAGTCCCTGCTCGACAGAGCTTACAATCCTCAAAGGAAAGGAAGAGCTGGAATGTCCAAGGCAGCCACTGTGCTATGGTTGTGGGACTGTTAAGGGCCCTGATGACCAGGGAGACCACCTCTAGAGAGAGAGTCTCCATCGCATGGCGAGAGAAATGCTGTTGTTCTCAGATATGATCATTAGCACAAAGAGCCAGAGGAGATTGATGCAATGGCCAGGTGTGTGTATGTGGACACCACAGAGTGGAGAAAATAAAGGAGTAGGTTTGATGGATGAAGGACTATGATGAGATGAGGATCAGGTACAAGAGGAAGGTCTAGAGTGAAATCTCTCTCTTCCATTGTTTCCTTAGAGGAGAAGAGTGCCCTTGAACTCTCGGATATGATGCAGTCAGATGCTCCCAGGGCCTGTAAATTTGGAAGACACTGGTATCTGAACAATGAGCGATGGCACCCCACTGTACCTCCATTTGGAGAAATGAAGTGTGTCACCTGCTGGTGTGTGGTAAGTATTAATGTCAGAAGTTTCTGGAATCTGTTCCAACCTTAGTTCTGTCTCTTAACTTGTTTGTAGGTGTTCAGTGCCAGGTACTACATATATGTAATGGACCTGATATCCCAAACACCTGAGCTGGGAGCCTATATTAGAGAGCAATGTAGTAACTTGGCCATATGTATAGCAGCTTCTTCCAGTTAACATCATAACATTTAAGGCGTGACCATAGGAATGGCGCCTAGTACACCTATGCACATTCCTGCCTACTATGGCACCTCTGATACACATAACTGCCCTGTAAGTTTGTTCTCTATTTTCAGTCTAAGTTTTCAGCTGAAAATTCATCTGAATTTAGGAATTTAAAAGTTATGCTTCTAAATGTAGATGGAATCGGCGAAAACATCCAGAAATCTCAGACCATCATCAACGCATGTATAATTTCCCAAATTATCTCTCTTAAATATTAGATCATTAAATGTGGGAGATAGATATCTGTCTCAATAGTCCAAATTTCTCACCACTGTTATCATCATCAGTCCAAACTTTTCAAACCAATTTATTATTGCCATTTATTTGAAAGTTGCTGTCCTGCCTTATCTGGGGTACAGGTCAAGGCAGTTTACAGATTAAAATATAAAACATTAGAACATAAGTATTGGGATACTGGGAGAAACAGAAGGTCCATCAAGCCCAGCATCCTGTTTCCAACAGTGGCCAATCAAGGTTACAAATACCCCAAACAGTATAATACATTTTATTCTGCTTATCCTAGAAATAAGCAGTGGATTTTTCCAAGTCATTCTTAATAATGGCTTATGGACTTTTCTTTTAGGAAGCTATACAAACCTTTTTTTTAAACCCCTCTAAGCTAACTGCTTTTACTACATTCTGTGGCAAAGAATTCCAGAGTTTAATTACACGTTGGTTGAAGAATTATTTTCTACAATTCGTTTTAAATTTACTACTTTGTAGCTTCATCATGTGCCCCCTAGTCCTAGTATTTTGTGAAAGAGTAAATCAGCAATTCACGTCTACCCGTTCCACTCCACTCATTATTTTATAGACCTCTATCATATCTTCCCTCTGCTGTCTTTTCTCCAAGCTGAATAGCCCTAGATGCTTCAGCCTTTCCTCATAGGAAAGTCGTCCCATCCCCTTTATCATTTTTGTCACCCTTCTCTGTACCTTTTCTAATTCCACTATATCTTTTTTGAGATGCGGCGACCAGAATCGAACACAATATTCGAGGTGCGGTCGCACCATGGAGCACTACAAAGGCATTATAACATCTTCATTTTTGTTTTCCATTCCTTTTCTAATAATACCTAACATTATATTTGCTTTCTTAGCCACCGTCACACATTGAGTTTCAACGTATGATCAACTATGACACCTAGATCCAGAAATGCCAACAACATGATAGTATTACTACTAATCATTTCTATAGCGCAGCACTGTACCCATTTTATACAGGTACTTTCTCTGTCCCTAGAAGGCTCACAAACTAAGTTTTTGTACCTGGGGCAATGGAGGGTTAAGTGACTTGCCCAGAGTCACAAGGTGCTGCAGTGGGAATTGAACTCAGTTCCCCAGGATCAAAGTCCACTGCACTAACCACTAGGCTACTCCAAAAAAAAACACAGCACTCCTACAAAGAGACATACCTCTAATAGAAAGTCTTAAATGTCCCTGACAAAAACAAAGACAAATACTATGCATTTCTCGGCCAGGAAGCGCTCTCCAATTCTAACTCACTGTCACGTTGGCAAAAGCCATCTGAATATAATTATGTCTATAGTCCAAAGTTCCCAAACCTCAGTATATTTCCTTAAATATTTTTTTAAACTTATATGTAGCAAAATCTTCAGCTATAATCCAGCAAGACGTCATACACTGTCACCTATCTGATACGGCACCATGTTTCGAAACTGTGCGTCATGGATAGCACAGTCACTGATCCGTTCTCTATCAAAAAGATAAGGTGTTAGTACCTTTTAATATTCATCCCAGCAACATCCAGCCAATTAAAAAAATCTTCTCGTTAACATCTTTCTGGTTCAGAATATCATCCTTCATAATAGCCTCGACCACTCTAACTCTGCATTAAGGCCTGTCTTGAAGAGTGAAAAAAAGATCCTACCAGGGGCCTAGTTACAGAATTCTTCCCTGTCTCCTCATAAATTTTCAAAGAGGCTAGTTTAGGATCCTAAACCCTTTAAATATTGGCCTCTGTCAAGTCAATTTGCGATGGCAGTTTTGATTCTCTTTAAATGACAGCCATAGCCTTTAAAAAGTACATCCACCCAGCCTCACCACACTGACAGGCAGAAGAAACTGAATGCACACACAACGCGCTCACTGCTGCCGGCTAGAATTCTGCATGATCTCACGGTCCAGGGGCGTAGCCAGACAGCAGATTTTGGGTGGGCCTAGACAAGAACTGGGTGGGCACAAGTGTTCTCCCCCCTCCCCCACCAACTTAAAAAAATATCTCAGCCGGTAGGAAAACACTGCTCTCTACCTTGGCAGCCTGCAGCAGGCATGCGCTGAAAACTGAGCGTGCGCAGTTGCCAGTATCGGCAGCTTAGGAAGCTCAGACTTCTGAAGTGGAGAGCAATGTTTTCAGCACCATCAGGAAGAGGTCTTCAGCTGGCGGAGCTTGGGATCCCCACCAGCCACCACTAAATGTGTGCTGCTCTTGGGTGGGCCTGAGCCCTAAGTGGGCCCACCTAGGCCCACCTGTGGCTACGCCACTGATCTCGCCACATGGCACCACTTAAAGACTGATACTTAGTGCCAAATACTGCCATTATCAGAAAGTTCTTTCATTTAGGACTATAGTTTTAATTTATGGTTAGAGGCTGACTATCAGTGCCCTATGTAAAGTTAACTTTGTCTCTGCTGTGGCAGTTAAAGGGATCTACTGTCTAGATTGGGCACCTTTACCTCAGGGTGGGATGTTTTCAACATTACGTCCATAACAATGGTTTATTTGAAAACTGCAGAAATAATACACAATACAACCATTTTACCCTAGAGGCAGGGTTGGGGCAGTAATATGTATTTCCAAATCTGGGCACTTTTTTTGTAGCAAAAGCTGCCCTCAAAAAACAGAAGTTCAAGCATTTGCCAAGACGTTTTCCTTCTCATTTTCAAAGTGAAATTATGGGTTGTCTTTCACTGATGCAAAATCCACAGCTTAAAAGTGTCTCCAAATTGTGCACCAGCCCACGCTGTGAAAACTGCATTCACAGGTCACGGGGGGGGGGGGATGGAATTTGACCTTTAGTTTCATCAGCTCTCAGCTCAGTCTCCTTTGACGCACCAGATGTTAGTTTCAGAAACCTGTAACATCTGCTCTCCAGACTTTCCCAGAATTCATTATGGAGGAGCTGGGGGTCTCTGTACTTGTGAATGAGATCTAGGTTCTGTATCATCAACTGAGTGCCACCGTCTCACCCCTGTGTGCTGGAGATGGAGGCTCTGTGTGACAATTAGGGTTCGAATGAGTGGGATCCATAGACACATATCTATAATTTCCGGAGATGACTAGACTCTTACAAGAAAATCTAACTAAAAGAATGTCTCCTACTGGGATCTTGCCGGGTATTTGTGACCTGGATTGGCCACTGTTGGAAACAGGATGCTGGGCTCGATGGACCTTTGGTCTTTCCCAATATGGCAATACTTATGTACTACCAAAAATGTAGGCTTCAGCTATAGGATTTGCTTTCTGCGAAGCTACATTTATCTGGCCATGTCAGGAAAGATGGTAACGTGCTGACCACAAAAAGGAACATTCTTTCTGGATAGTATTTTTTTCAGCTTGGGAATGAAATTTCACCAGTAAGGTAGCATGCTTGGTAGACAAGTCTTGGAATGACTCTAAAACTATCCACAGATATAAGCTGCTCTTATTCTCCCTCTTTAGACACCCCAGAACGTCTGGTAATATAGTACCCGATATTCGGCTGGTGACGCTGCCCCTGGAAATTCAATGCCGGGTCATGTCCAATTTCCAAATATACACAGGGGGTGAAAACATAGCCGGTTACGTGCGATATTCAGCAGTTAAGTAGCTATGGTGAATCGCATAAAGTTAGGAGCCCCTTATGTGCTGAATATTGACCCTTAACTGGCCAAGTGGCAACCCCGCCGTGGGAACACCCATAAGATAGCTGGTTCCGGCTTAGGCAGTAACCGGACATTTTTAGTAACGCTGTCTGGTTAACTACTGCTAAATAGGCCCAGTTAGACCCAAGCTAGCGATTCAAACAACCAGAAGCAGTTTCTGGACGTTTATATTGCTTTGAACACTGGCGACCCCATAAAATGTTTGTTTATCCCACACTTGAATTACTGCCTTTCTGTAGATTCAGTCAAAGCAGTTTACTTATACTGTTTTTTGCAGGTACTCTCTCAACTGTTAATGAATCAGCCTGACATTTTTTTTTTGTTACATTTGTACCCCGCGCTTTCCCACTCATGGCAGGCTCAATGCGGCTTACATGGGGTAATGGAGGGTTAAGTGACTTGCCCAGAGTCACAAGGAGCTGCCTGTGCCTGAAGTGGGAATCGAATTCAGTTCCTCAGGACAAAGTCCACCACCCTAACCACTAGGCCACTCCTCCACTCACAGTTTCTTTCAAATACATTTTCAGAAGCTCCAGATGTGCTAAGTCACTGGAAAGTTTAGTATTCTAAGGTTTCTAATCTCGAAACAATTCACCATTAATTCCAGATCCGAATGTATCAAACAACTATCTGTCACCATAGACATGGCAGTAAATTGCAAAGTAACGAGATGAATTTCCTCCCTGTGACCACTCCTTACTCTATCTTCATATTCTAAGAACTTAACAGCTCCCTCCTGAGAAAATGTTCACAATGCAGGAATTGATTCGTTTAACAGCCTTACCCCATCTATAATGTGTATCTGCTTGAGATGTTCCTTGTACTTTGATCTCTTTAGGAAGGAGTTACCCAGTGCCAGCGGCAGGATTGTTCCAATGTGATCTGTAACAGCACCGTGAACGCAGAAAACAGGTGCTGCTCTAAGTGCAAAGGTCAGTGCCTGTGCTTACAAGCATGTATACACATATGTCATGGTATGTGCAGACATGTGTACACACATGTCATGGTATGTGCATGTGAGTGTGTGTAAGCATGTGTACACATATGTGATGGTATGTGCATGTGTGTGCAAGCATGTGTACACATATGTGATGGTATGTGCATGTGTGTGCAAGCATGTGTACACATATGTGATGGTATGTGCATGTGAGTGTGTGCAAGCATGTGTATACATATGTGATGGTATGTACGTGTGAGTGTGTGCAAGCATGTGTATACATATGTGATGGTATGTACGTGTGAGTGTGTACAAGCATGTGTACACATATCTGATAGCATGTGAGTATGTATGTGCATAAGTGTTGCCATACTGGGACAGGCCAAAAGTCCGTCAGGCCCAGTATCCTGTTTCTAACAGTGGCCAGTCCAGGTCACAAGTACCTGTCAAGATCCCTAAACAGTAAAACAGATTTTATGCTCCTTATCCTAGAAATAAACAGTGGATTTCTTCAAATCCATCTTAATAATGGCTTATGGACTTTTCTTCTAGGAACTTGTCTAAACCTTTTTTATACCCTGCTAAGCTAACTGCTTTTATCACATTCTCTGGCAACAAATTCCAGAGTTTAATTACATGCTGAGTGAAGAAATATTTTCTCCAGTGGAGGAGTAGCCTAGTGTTTAATGCAGCAGACTTTCATCCTGGAGAGCTAGGTTTGATTCCCACTGTGGCTCCTTGCGACTCTGGGCAAGTCACTTAACCCTCCATTGCTCCAGGTACAAATAAGTACTTGAATATACTATGTAAACTGCTTTGAATGTAGTTGCAAAAACCACAGAAAGGAGGTATATCAAGTCCCATTTTCCCTTCATTGCGTGCCCCCTAGTCCTAGTATTTTTGGAAAGAGTAAACAAGTGATTCACATCTACCCGTTCCACTCCACTCATTATTTTATAGACCTCTACCATATCTCCTCTTAGCCATATCTTCTCCAAGCTGAAGAGCCGTAGCCACTTTAGCCTTTCCTCATACAGTTATCCCATTCCCTTTATCATTTTCGTTGCCCTTCTCTGCACCTTTTTCAATATAACGTTTTTGAGATGCGGTGACCAATACCTTTCCTGCCTATTGAGTCCCTAAATCCCTTCATGAACACTAAGTTCAGCCACTCAACATCGCCTTCTGCTCCCCTCATTCAGTGAAATTTTCCATGAGCATACACTGGCTGTTATTTTTTCGGTACAGGGTCCCAAAAATTGGATTAGATTACTACAATCTCTGTGCAAACAAACGACACTTCAGCAATTTAAAACAGACTTTTAAAAGCATTTCCTCTTCCAAGATGCCTATAGTTAAGGGTTCCCCTTCCAGAGGTGGACCTTACCCCCTCCTTTTGTGTTTACCCCTGCTATCCTATTAATATTTTAGTTCCACCTTCTTCGCTTTTGTTCCAGTTTAGTCCCCTCCCCCTTTTTCTACTTTTCCTTTTACTGTGAAAGCTGCCTAGATATATTTGCGATGAGCAGGGTAGTAAACCCCTATTAAACTTGAATTACCCCTTTAATATCTGTGCTAAATTACATTAATGCACTTAGGGTCCCTTTTACAAAGGTCGCAGTAGGGTGCACCAAATCGGCCCTACCGCCAGGGTAGCGCAGGAGCCTGGCACAAGTTCCAAAGTTGGCGTGAGCCGTTTCCCATGGCAGAAAATAATGTTCTATTCTACCGTGGGAGGGCGTTCCTGGCGGTAACTGGCAGCATGGCCATATCGCCATGTGCTTCCCGATTACCGCAGGGTTAACGTGTGAGCCCTTACCGCCAAGTAAATAGGAGGTGATAAGGGTTGACGCAGTAAATGGTCAGGTGTTAATTTTGGACTTGGCACCTGGCCATTATTGCCAAAAATAGAAATTCAGCGTTTTGGCCTGAGCATGTGGGAAAATCACCCACTAAAAGCAGCACAGGCCACTTTTGACTGCGCTTTTGTAAAGGGGCCGCTTAGGAAGTTACTACTACTTAACATTTCTAAAGCGCTACTAGGGTTACGCAGCGCTGTACAGTTTAACAGAGAAGGACAGTCCCTGCTCAAGGAGCTTACAATCTAAAGGACAAGTGTACAAGTTAATGTAGGTTCTAAACGAGACTGTAACTATTCCCTCCAGAAGCCTCACAATATTATTTAGCGTGCCAATCTAAAATGTGTTTAATATTATCTCACTTCTTAGGACTGTGGTGCTGCAGTTACTTCCTCTCATGGTAGGTCAGCAATGCATTGTGTCCCGTACATAGTGCTTGACTCCTACTGGTCTTTTCTTCTGCAAAGTCTTGAGTTCTTTGTCTACCTGCTGCTATTTCCTGATCACCTTTACTATCTTTGCTGTGATGTGTCAGTCAGTGTTTGACCTTCTCTACTCCTGTTGGTCCCTTCGCCTTGCCCCCTGGCCTTGTGGGTGTTCTTCTTGCTCTCTTCCAATGCTGCAAGGCAGTTGTGTCCATCTGCCTTAGGAGCAGGTTGTCTTCTGCTCCCCTGAACTGAACTCATCTTTTTACCAATTGCAAATTCTCTTACCTCTGCCATAAAGCTTTATCCTCTACCCTTCGGAACTACAAAGTCTCCTGCTTCTGAATTCCTTACTACAAATTGTGAATAAATTAGCTACTACGTTTATTCAATAAAGTAAATTTCAGAAAAGAACAGAGGTTTTTCACGTGTGTGCTGATGTGTGAGGTTTCTACTCCCTGGATATCAGAGTGTGTTTATGTTCTAAGAGAGCCACTTTGTGCCTGAGGTAATTGAGGGTGAAATGATTTCACCAAACTCACAAGAACTTGCAGTGGAGTAAAGGGATTTCACTTGAATCGTGACTAAGCCTAGTCCTCAAACAAAAGTCTAATCTGTCCAATAAAGATACAACTGAGCTGCAACATGTCTCTTCTTATACAGGACAATCTCTTGTTTTGTTCACTTCCTGAGTAGAAAAGTGCCCAAGGTCCCCACTCAGTTTTCTCCAGCACTTCTTCACCCATGTCTGATCACAAGGCTACACAAAACTTCAAAGAGCCACTTATACCAGAATGTCTACTGCCCAAGCAAATGACCTGCTTGATCCCAGCAGCTTTCACCACCACCAGCCCTGCCAAACCGACCCAGTTGCTACAAGGAGAGCAGACGTCTGCAGACAAACTAGGCTATATGAGTGCTTGTATTTGCTTTAGGACTTCTAGTTATCACTGTAATTGATCCAGACAAATTCAGATACCAATTAATTATAGGATTGAAACCTGTCAGACATACCCACCAGTAATTAATTCCGTCATCACAGCCTGCCAGACTGACCCGTGTTTCTTCTGGAACGTCTTTCATGTTAGCGCTATGAACAGTTATTTTGAGAGTCTCAAGGCTGATACAAGTTCAACACTTCAAATCCATAAACCCACAGCACCTACTCACATGTTTTGAATGTAAGACTCCTCTGTGCTTCTGTCATGCCTTTTGGAAGTGTGTTGCTTGCAAGAGCGTGTTTCAGGCATCCATCACCCTTTCTGATTTTATTCTCCAGAGCTTAACATCATGACCCTTTGTTCTAGAATTCCTTCAACTGTTTATGAGCCTGAGGTATTTGAATGTTTCTGCCCATATTCTCCTGCCTCTCCTCTACTATAGAATTTATATCCTTGGCTCAGAGCTTCTCAAACTGCGAGTCAGAACGAGTTGTCCTTCTAAACGGAGTGCATGAGCGATTGCTCATACATTTTAGAAGCGTCGCTCACAGATTTTACAGGGTTGCTCACAAAATTTTTTTTTTGTGCTATATACAAAAATGCATTCCTAATACTGGCGCTCAAAAAAATGACCCCCTGGGTGGGCGCCTCAGTGGAGATCACTGTCTGCCGGGGGGGGGGGGGGGGGGGGGGGGTCATACACTTTCTGTGGACACACAATTGGCGTAACGGCAGCAGAAAGACTGGTGAGCACTGATTGGCTTCTGTGGTTTCAACTTATAGAGTTTCTGCTACAGACCCCACATCATTACATAAGTACATAAGTGTTGCTATATTGGGACAGACTGAAGGTCCATCAAACCCAGTATCCTGTTTCCAACAGTGGCCAATCCAGGTCACAAATACCTGGCAAGATCCCAAAACAGTACATGTTATGCTGCTTATCTTAGAAATATCAAAAAAATGTTCACAGAGTGTGTGAATGCAAATATAGTAGTCTTAAATAGTCTTAGATATTTCGATACTTATAGACTAAAGTGAAAGAGAGTCTCATATAAAGCACACGGTGATATTACTTTCACTCAATAGGTGAATCCATTACACGTGTTTATAGCTTAATCATTGACTCGACCTCCACCCTCCAATTGTATTGCCAAATAAGACTTGCTCTACTTTTTTTACTCATATATTTATCAATAATGCACACTGCACTTATCTTAGGCAGATTGGTGCGCTCTTAAAACCCCGACAGGTTCCCGTTCCGTATTGACTTTGTCAAGGGGGAGTGACACCAGTTCTGTCTACAAAGGAAAAAAGAACAAAAAAAGGGAAGAATCAAGTCTCTTGTATGCATACCTTAACCCTATTGTTTGACTTCTCTAAATATTCGCATAAATTTATTTAAATAAATCGGCTGATGGCTTACCCGATTACTGCCCCAGGCATTCGTGTGTGCTAGCTCATTCTGATTGAACTCAAAAAAATGGCGGTAGCATCTTTTTTATTGTTGGCACGTACTCAACTGATGTTAACACGTCAAACATTGATACGTGAAAATCGTTGCAAAACTCTTAAAGGTATAGTTCTTAAAGGAACAACTTGGAACAATCATCTACGGCGGACATTAGAAAACGTCTTAGAGAAACCGTTCAAAAACTTATCAATAGGCTTTTCATAAAACTTGAAGAGACCTCAAGGGAGATATATCAGAAAAAAACTTGTCCATTGGATGTATGTGTTTAACCCTTAGAAATAAGCAGTGGATGTTTTCTTTTTCTGAACTGTACCTGAATTCAAGAAAGCTTGGCACATATTTTCTTTCTTTATTTATTTATTTATTTGTGGCATTTATACCCCGCTCTTTCCCGCTCAATAGCAGGTTCAGTGTGGCTTACAAAGTATGGTACAAAGTATCACAGAGATAATACAGGGATGGAAACAATGTATCAGAGAGATGACATAATTACTTAGATTAGGTTCAGTATGGTACGATGTATCACAGAAATGATACAAAGTATGGTCGCAGGGACGGCATAATTTCATAGAGTGGGACAGTGGTAAGAGATGTGTTGAAGGGATTGGAGTGTGGGTGATATAGTGGTGTGGAGTTGTGTTTGAGAGTTAGGATCTCTACGGGAGAGGAAGGGATAGTAGATGGCACGGCTGGGCAGAATGGAGAGGCCAGAGGGTCTTTCATTTTCTATGGCAGACTGGATGGACCGTGCAGGTCTTTTCCTGCCGTCATCTACTATGTTACATTATGTTACTACTTTTCACCTTCACTGTGTTTGTCCATCTTGTCTCTCTTACTAGATTATTGTGTCTCTCTGCTTCTTCTTTACAGAGAGCTTTTCACATGAAGTACAGGAAAAGTTAAAAGAAGAAGGGAAGAGAAGCAACTGGAGCCGATGATCTGGTCCCCGAGAGGTTCTTGTGCACAACAGGAATGAAGGACTGACCACCTCATGTGAGTGAGGCTTTTGTGTCCTTTTCCAGCTCTTCCTGAGCGAGGGCTGTGTCTCTGGGGCCATAAAGTGACTGCACGAGCAGACATGCTCTGTTAGAAGAGACATTTCTGAAATGCTGCTGAGAACTGCAGGAACGAGAGACTGCAGCCAAAAAAGCAACAGCCTCCAGTGCAGCCAGGAAGAGCCCCCAAAAATGCAACATTGAATTTCTCAGCTGAAGAGCCCTGCACTTGCTTTCCTCCTGAATTCAAACATTGAAACACACACACACACACACACACGCAGGTACACACATGTGGAGACATAGACATGAGCATCCGGGCATGTGTGTGTGTTGGAAACAGCTCTCTTGCAGCACACAGAGAGCGTAATGAAAGGTCCTGAGACAATCTATAAAGGGCCAAAATCAGCTTCTCTTACCCCCCCCTCATTAACCCTTTTATATGATATGTACCTGTGCCTGTTAATTACAGCACACACCGGCTCTAGGTGACCCCCCCCCCCCCCTTCCTGTGCCATGTGTTCTTCCTACATTGAAAATAAGCTACACAGATGACTCCTGCTTAAGCCCTCTGCAAACCTGACATTCCTCCCCCCCACCACCACCACCCTAGCCTTGCCAATGAGCTCCAATCTATTCGCTGCAGCCTCTGTGTAGCCCTGGTGTGTCTTCTCTCATTTTCAGGGGACCTGCTCCTGGTCACAGTGTCTGCAATACTTCTGTATTGGATGTTAAGTTTTGTTGATGCGTTTCAGGAATCCATTGTATATCTCTATGTACTTCATTGGGAATTTGACTTATGTACGTGGCATGTTCCTGCTTGCAGACAGGCTGTGTTTTGCAGATGTACTGTGTAATCTCTGTGTTAAACAATCCACTCATGCAGAGTATCTGTGCTCCACTGGGAAGAGCCAGGGAGCAGTGTTTTGGGGGATAAATACACACGACAACAGGCAAAGGAGTATTATGTGGGGTGTAGTAAATTTCCATAGAGGGCTCTCCACCTCCAGCTCTCACCTCTCCCCCCCCCCCCCCCCTCAGAGCTAACTATCTCCTCTCCCCCCTCCCCTGGACATGCTTCAGAGGGCCACTGCCTCCTAGGATAGGTTGTTGGCGGTAGAAAGTGGGGCAAAGTAGGTCTGCCATTAATCCTTTTTCGAAAGGGGTGACTAATCCATTCCTGCTCTCATTCCACAAGCTGCATAGACTTGTAGTTCCTGTTTTTCCTAAGGAAATAACAACTACTGCTCCCAGCATGCAACAGGATAAACCAGGCCCACCTCAATATGTCCTTTCCAACAAGAACTGTTCACTGCCCTGGGGCAGAGCTCACCATCACCGATTTGGGAGGAGGGAAATAATGAGGAGGGCCATAACCCCTCACAAGATGACCTTAAGGGTTGGGAGGGGGAAAACCCTGCAGGATAACTCAAGGGTTAAATGAGAAAAAGAAAGAACTGACTGCCACATCAAAGCGCTGCTATGCCTTGTAGTGCTATAGAAATGCTAAATAGTAGTAGTAAAGCCTAGAGGTGGGAAGGATAGGAGCAACGAGGTGTAAGTGCCTGTAGAGAAGTATGGGGGAGGGGAAGGAATAGTCCGTCCCCCCCCCCCCCCCCAGCAGCCATGGGGAGGGGAGATATAACACTGCTCATCATGGAACAGCCTTTTTGAGGAAAGGTGGAAAGGTCCCTACTTGCAGGGCAATATGGAGGAAGGGAGAAGGTAAACCCATACCCCACAGAGCAGCCTGAGGAGGAGCAGGTAAAGCCCCCTATAGGAAAGTCTGGAGGAAGAGAGGTGTAAAGACCCCACACAGGACAACATGAGGGACAACAGCAGTGACGTTCCACCCCAGAACAGCATGGGGGAAGAGATGAGGCAGATTGCGGCGGGGGGGGGGGGGGGAGGGAGGGGGGACAGGGACCTGTAAAGATCACCCTCACTGTAGGGCAGCTTGGGTTAGGGGAGGTATAAAAGCCCTCACGTGTAAGCCAAGATGAGGGGGGGAGAACCTTCTTCTTCCCAAGTTGCTCTGTGAAGATGGGGCTTTAACACCCCTCATTACAAGGCAGTCTGGGGAGAAGAGATGTAAAGGCCCCAACTGAAGGGCAACATGAGGGAGGGGAGGGTAAAACCATAGTCCCACAGGGCACCCTGGGAAGGAGAGGTGTGATTAGTGACCTTTGTCCATTTCTTTTCTTGTCCATGTTTGGCTTTCTTTGGCTGTTTGATTCTTTCCTGTGTGTGAGAGAAGGTGCTCCTGAGTTGAAAGATTAATTATTGAAGACTGTATTTATTGAAGCTGAAATAAACGCCAGTGAAAGAAAGGAAGTCATCCTGTGTCCTTGTGCTGCTGCTTATAAGCTGGTTGTTGTATTGATCATGCCTCTCAACTGCTCTGCCATTAGACAGAGAGGAAAGACACCCCATCTTCTCACTGCTCCCCCCTCTCTACACCAGTGCCATGAAGATCAGTCCCCGAGGGGAAGAGCTGACTTGGGAACCCTAAAGACCTGGGCTCTGCAGACAGAGGCTCTAATCCAGGGCTTCTCTCAACCCAGTCCTCGGGACACACCTAAGCAGTCAGGTTTTCAAGATACCCACAATGAATACAAGGAAACAACAAGTCAAGCGGAAGATATTCAGAAGGACCAGACTGAAGTCACAGATGTTAACAGTCAAAAATGATGATTTATTAAGACCCTACACGGTCCGTGTTTCGGCCTAAAGGCCTTCTTCAGGGGTCTTCAATTTGGCAAATACAGATAATTCAATCAAAAGTGCTTATGTGATAAACCTATCTGGATGGGACTCAGAATAAGAGCGCTGAGTCTGTCCAAATACAGCGTAAGCCTCCAAATCTGTGAGAAAAAAGATAGATTTGCATGCCGTACCTCCATTGTATGCAAATGTATCTCATGCATATTCATTCTGGGTATCCTGAAACTCTGAGTGGCTAGGTGCGTCCCAAGGACTGGGTTGAGAATCCCTGGTCTAATCAAAACTAATCTGGGTGATTTATTGTCCACCAGCCTCCAAAAGGGTTCAAAGTGGATTGCATAACAAAGAAGACGGCAAAATCTGGAAAATCCAACAGCATAAAAGATGCCTAAATAGTTACCCTACAGATATGATTTAAATAAAAATAAAATAAGATAAGAGCCCGGCATTCTGATTAAATTCAAGAAATTATTCCAACTATCAAGCACATGAAATGAAAATGAACTTTTCAAGATATTCATATAAGGAAGCAATGGTTTATCTACACACCAGACAACTCCATTTAAATTAGGAAACGAGTCCCCCCCTAAGGTACCTGCACACAAGACACATCAATTCGAATTCAATGTGTGCCTGAACTGGAAGCCAATCAAAGTTCTTTCATATTTGTGCAATTTAAAGATCAGCCTAGCAGCAGTGTTTTGAAGTATGTAAAGACTGTTTTTTTTAATGAAATTGCATTGACACCTGAATAAAGAACTTTACAATAATCTTAAATAGGGGAGAATTGTAGCCTGAACTAAGATATCAATTCTTCTTCATGAAAAAAAGAACTAATAGATCACAACTGATGGATTTTATAGAAATATTTCTTTATAATTTATCTGACAATTCAGAGATAATGAAGAATTCAATATTCCAGATGTTGACTCTGTTGGTGAAGAAAGAGAATAGAAGGCAGGAAATCTCTCTCAGGAACAGAATCCTAGGAATTATTGAACCATGAAACTTTTATCTTTGAGTTTTAAATAATGAGGGAACACCAGCTCGCAAAGGTCTTGATACTATCTTGAGTTTTCAGAAATGTTAAAACCTCATCATCCAAAACAGACACCAATTAATTAAATATCATCAGCGTAAGAGTAAAATGATCCTTCAGGCTCTTACCATAAGAACTCAGATACAGATATTAAAAAGCAAAAGAGAACCTTGGGGAAACATCACATTGAGCTTGCCAAAAAAAACAAAAAAACCAAAAGGGAATCATGTTTCACCTTGGAACAACAAAAATTCCATGAATCAAAGGATACCAAGTTCAGAAAGTTCACATAACAGTCAAGTATAATCTACAGTGTTAAACAAATTGTTCTTTTATAATTTGACTTCTGTTGACATAATGATCTCTTTACCTCCGTAATTATGGCTGTCAAGAGTTTCTGTACTAGAGAGTTGCACGGGGACAGAAATCTTACCCATCCCCGCCCGACCCTGCTGGAATCTTACCCGTCCCCACTGGAATCTTACCCATCCCCACCCATCCCCGCAAAAATTTAACCCATCCCAACCCGTCCCCGCAAGAATTTAACCCATTCCCCACCCATCCCCGTAAAAATTTCATGGTACATAAAAGAAAATTCCAGTCAGCTCCCTCACTCTGTCTCTGGATTTGAGCCACAGCACTGTAGGCAAGGAAGGAACGGAAGTTGGAACACTCTGGTGCGCACATGTAAGATTTGTCTCTGATTCACTGGCATTGTGTGCTGAGAGGTCGCCATATGCACGCGCCAGTAGGTCAGGTGACATCTGATTCTCGTGCCTGTGTCAGAGCTGAGGTCTGTGAACCAGCCTGGGAGCAAAGAGGATTAATAGTAACATAGTAAGTGACAGCAAATAGACCTGAACGGTCCATCCACTCTGCCCAATAGTCACACTCATTATCAATTCATCATTAAATCAACGAGTATGATATTATATACTTATGGTCTTTCTTTCGTGTTTCTGGAACAAAGACCACAGAAGTCTATCTGGCCCTATCATTATGTTACAACTACTGGAATTGCCGTTGAAGCCCACTTCAGTCTATTCGTCTTCTCATTTGTGGGACCCAGACCGTAAGTCTGTCCAGCACTGTCCTCATGTTCCAGCCACTGAAGTTGCTGTCTAAGCCCTTTCCAGCCCATCCTATACCAGATTGCCATGTATGAGTCACAGACCATACAAGTCTGCCAGGTATCAGCTCTAGTTCATCACAGCCAGAGTCGCCATCTAACCGTCACTTGACACATCCACACACATGCAGCCATTTAAGGTTAGGTTTTATATAACTTCCATTTTCTAATTAGAGGTCCTCTGTGTTCATTCCATGCCTTTTTGAATTCCGTCATCATTTGTGACTCTACCACTTCCTTAATGGAATACTTTCCACATTTGTGCTGTTAAAGCAAGGAAGAAAAGGAGGAGGAGACAGCACTCAAAGAACTTGGTATTCGGTAGATGAGAGGCTGGTGCAGGTGCAGCTTATACTTCCATGGGAATCCCGCTGACCTGCTTCCATCCCCACGGGAACCCCGCGGGAACCCCGCAGAACTGCTTCCATCCCCACGGGAACCCCGCAGAACTGCTTCCTTCCCCGTGGGAACCCTGCAGGAACTGCTTCCGTCCCTGCGGGAATCCTGCGGGTTCCGCGGGATTCCTGCTAACCCCGTTCCCGTGCAGCTCTCTATTCTGTACTAAAATAACGTTTGAACCCTGATTGAAAAAGATTGAGCACATCTATGGTTTCCAAATATTCGATGACTTGTAATGTGCTCCTTACAGAGTTTAATACAGCTGCTATTTGCCAAATAATAGGAGGCTGGAGAAGTACTGGAATGAAGGTCAGCAACGTCACTGGACAAGATGGGTCAACAGTAATGAACCAAAAACAGTATAAGAACATAAGAATAGCCATGCTGGGTCAGACCAATGGTCCATCTAGCCCAGTATCCTGCTTCCAACAGTGACCAATCCAGGTCACAAGTACCTGTCAGAAACCCAAACAGTAGTGTCACAAAATGCCTAGCCACCTGCCTGAGGTTACCCTGCTGCCACTTAGATGGTCTATCCCCAGCACAGCTCACGTCCATCTGCACCTGCCACTTGTGCTCTACACTAGCACCCTCCTCCCACTGACTGAATCACAACCACCTCTGGGCAGGTCTCCCACTCTCAAATTATCCACAGTGATTTCTAGCTTACTGGTGACACACTCCCAGTGGTCCCACAGTTCCCAGAAAGCACTCACAGACCCAACACACAAACCACCAGGATTCTTTATCAGTCCAGACAGCAGAACGAACAAACAAATGTGTTTATCCTCAGAACTTGGAAAAATGGACAAAAAATGTACAATTAGCAAACAGTAACAATTAACTGAAAATGGATCAATTAGAAAACTAACTAAACATTTGCATACTTCCTAGAAAGTACCTGGGGAGATCAGGACATATATATAGTTATCAAATTTAACTGTTTTTTATAGGGCTTCAGCAAAGATCTCTCTCTCTCTGTCTCTCGCTTCTCCTGGGCTGAAACTGAATTCAAAATCAGTAAAGTGTAAACGAGATGAGCGCCTGGGCAAATCAGCTTCTTGTTTGTGTCAAACTAAAGACAAAACACTCAGTTCTCTGTAACAGCTTTACAGCAAATAAGCACAACCTGCTGGCCAAATAGGAGAAATAGACTTCAGGACATAATTAAAACAGGAAAATATCTAATACATTTTACAGGCTTAAAACACACAGTTTCTTCACAAGTACCAACATTCCATGCTACCAATCCCGGGGCAAGCAGTGGCTTCCACAAGTCTGTCTCAATAGCAGACTATGGACTTTTCCCTCCTAGTACTTGTGCAAACAATTTTTAAACCCAGATATGCTAACCGCTGTAACCACATCCTCCGGCAATGAGTTCCAGAGCTTAACTATTCTTTGAGTGAAAATATATTTCCTCCTCAGGATTTGGTAGACCTCACTCATATCCCCCATCAGCTGTCTCTTTTCCAAGTTTTAGCCTTTCCTCATATGAGAGGAGTTCCATTCCCTTTTCATTTTGGTCGCTCTTTTTTGAATCTTTTCTAATTCTGCTATATCTTTTTTGAGATACGGTCACCAGAATTGCATCATGAACAGTACTATGGAGCGATACAGAGGCATTATAATATTCTTTGTCTTATTTTTTAGCCCTTTCCTAATAATTCCTAGCATCCTGTTTGCTTTTTTGGCTGCTGCCACACACTGGGCAGGAGATTTCAGCATAAATTCTATAATGACATCTAGATCTCTTTCTTGAGTGTTGACTCCTAAGTTGGATCCTAGCATTAGGTAACTATGATTTGGGTTATTCTTCCCAATGTGCATCACTTTGCGTTTGTCTACATTAAATTTTATCTGACCATTTGGATGCCCAGTTTTCCAGTTCCTAAGGTCTTTCTGCAATTCTTCACAATCCGCATGTGTTTTGATAACTTTTAAAAGTTCCGTGTCATCTGCACATTAATCACCTCACTTGTTGTTCTGATTTCCAGATCATTTATAAATATGTTAAACAGCACCAGTCCCAGTACAGATCTTTGGGGCACTCCACTATTCACCCTCCTCCATTGAAAGAAATGACCATTTAACCCTACCCTCTGTTTTCTATCTTTTAACCAGTTCCTAATCCACAACATGAAGGACTTCATCAAATGCTTTCTGAAAATCTAGATACACTACATCAACCAGCTCACCTTTATCCACGTTTATTTACGCCTTCAAAGAAATGAAGCAAATTGCCGAGGCAAGACTTCCCTTGGCCGAACCCATGCTGACTCTATCCCATTAAACCATGTTTGTCTGTGTGTTCCGTAATTTTATTCTTTATATTAGTTTCCACTATTTTCCCCAGCACTGAAGTCAGGCTTACTGGTCTGTAATTCCACGGATCACCCCTAGAACCCTTTTTAAAAATCAGCGTCACATTGTCCACCCTCAAATCTTCAGGTACTACAGATGATTTTAGTGACAGGTTACAGATCACTAGCAGCTGATCAGCAATTTCATGTTTGAGTTCTTTCAATACCCTGGGGTGTATGCCATCTGGTCCATGTGATTTATCACTCTAACTTGTCAGTTTGGCTTAGTACATCTTCCAGGTTAACTGAGATATCTTTCAGTTCCTTCAGATCGTCACCCCTGAAAACATGTCCAGTACATTGGAGCCGACTCTGTGGGTGCTTGAACACCCCCAATATTGAGAAAATTCCTTGTTTGTGTCCAGGGAGGGGTTATTTTCATTGGGTTTAGCACCCCCAATAATTTTGAAAAGTTGGCTCCTATGGTCCAGTATACATAGATCTCTTACCTCTTTTGCTATAAAGATCGAAGCAAAGAATTCATTCAATCTCTGCATTATGGCCTTGTCCTCCCTAAGTGTTCCTTTATCTCCTTCTTGATCTAAGGGGCCCACAGATTCACCTTCCTCAGTACAAGAGAGGCTGGGTTTCTACTCTACACATTTCTGGCCTTTTGATGGACTTGATTTTGCTTCTTCAGAATTATACAGGTTCTTCTTCGCTTTCTGGAAGTTCTTAGGCTGCTTGTCAAAGGCTTTGCTACTTTTTATTTTTAATTAGACTTTAGTGTGCCTGGTGGCAGAGCTGGTGTTAAACACTGTGGGGCCCAGGACAAGATCCTGGAACAGGTCCTCAAAGCCTACCAGCAGGCTGTATTTCCCTCAGCTTCCAACAAGCCTGGAGCCCCCTGTAGCATAGAGGTGCAGGCAGGGCAATAACCCCATTTTAGCCCCCTATGGTCAACCCTGCTGTGAAGGAAGAGAGGTGAGGGCTGAGTCCAGACTTTTCTGGCGCCTGGGCATATCTGCACTGTGTAGATTGTAAGCTCTTTGAGCAGGGACTGTCTTTCTTCTATTTTTGTGCAGCGCTGCCTACGCTTTGTAGCGCTATAGAAATGCTAAATAGTAGTAGTAGTAGTAGTAGTAGTGTATCCTGTGTCAATCTTGGATCTGAAGTACTGCACCTCAAAACACTGCTCAAGAGAAGCCTGTGTCCCATAAGGGGTATTAGGCTGGTGCCACTCCACTCTGCTGTGTATAGATTGTCGCAAAAAGTTATAGCCGGGAGGACACCCACAGGCAGAAATATGAAAAATGCAGGAAAGGAATGTGCAGACAAAGAGGCTCTGTGTGGCTCCAGTTATAACCTCTTCACACATGAGCAATTGCAGCAGAAACTTTACAAACAAGCAAGTCTGGAACTGAAGAGGCCGATCAACAAAGTGGGGTGGGGGGGGGGGGGATAAGGGAGGGGACCCGACCCTGCACAATCAACACTAGCACCAGGGAAGAAGAAGCAACCCGGCACAATCAGCATCAGCACCGGGAGGCGGGGGAAGGAAGGGGAAGAGACCCCACACAATGCAGCATCAGCAGGGGGGGCGGAACAGACCCCATCCCCGCACAATCAGCATCAGCCCCACTGGGAAGGAGGAGGGGCTGCAACGTGGTCGAAACCACCCCTCTCTTGAGGAGGCGGAGTCTGGAGGGGGGACAAAATGCTGGGGAGGCTCGGTGCAGTGAGAAGGCGAGGCAGAGGGGCGGAGCGAACCTTTGGGAGGAGGGCATAGAACAGTGAAGAGGCGGAGCCACCCTCTGGGAGGTGGGACCGGGGAGTCTGGGACTGGGAGCAGTGAAGAGGCGGAGCGGACCTGTAGAAGGTGGGGCTGTGTGAGCAATGAGCCAGGGAGGAGGCGGGGCGGATGGGCGGAGCGAAACCGGGAGGTGGGGCCGCGGGACTGGGGGCGGGGCCGGGTTGAACTGAGGTCTGCGGTCAAATCCGGCAGCCGACCCAGGAGTCCGAAAGAGCCGCAGCCATGGACGGAGGGGACGGGACGGAGCAGCGGGCGCTGCAGTACCAGCAGACCCTGGTGAGTGGGAAGAACGGGGAACAGTTGGAGCCGGTAACCGCCTCCAGCTCGGCACAGTCACAGAGTGAGACAGCTGCAGAGACAGTCAGAGACACTGAGACTCATATACAGACCTCGAAAGAGACAGTCAGAGACATCAACAATCATAGACCTGAGAGACAGAAACACCAGGAGGACAGCCAATGAGACTCATATACAGACCCTAACAGAGAGACAGTCAGAGACACTGAGACTCTCATGTGCAGAGCTGAGAAACTGACACTCATATACAGACCTCGAAAGAGACAGTCTGAGTCATCAACAATCATAGACCTGAGAGACAGAAACACCAGGACAGCCAATGAGACTCATATACAGACCCTAACAGAGAGACAGTCAGAGACACTGAGACTTTCGTGTGCAGAGCTGACAGAGACAGTCAATGAGACTCATATACAAACCTTGAAAGACACAGAGGCTCACATACAGACCTGAGAGACAGAAACACCAACAACCAATGAGACTCGTATGCAGACCCTAATAGAGAGACAGTCGGAGACACTGAGATTCTAATGTACAGAGCTGAGAGACAGACACTGAGACAGTCAATGAGACTCATTACAGACCCTGAGAGAAAGAGAGCCACTAGGGCAGCCAATAGCATGCCAACAGACAGTCAAAGACACTGAGAGAACCAATGAGACTCATATACAGACCTGAGAAATGCCTAGAAACATAGATAAAGACCATATGGCCTATCCAGTCTGCCCATCCATGCCACCTACTCTCCCTATCACTTCCTTAGAGATCCTGTGTACTTGTCCCAAGCTCTCTTGAATTCAGATACTGTTTTCGTCTCCATCACTTCCACCAGGAGGTCATTCCACAAATTCACCACCTTTTTCTGTGAAGAAGTTATTTCCTCTGATTACTTCTGAGTCTGTCCCCTCTTTCACCTTCATCCTATGCCCCCTTGTTCCAGAGCTTCCTTTCAATTGAAAGAGACTGGCTTCCTGTCCATTTATGCCATATAGGAATTTAAACATTTCTATCATATCTTCTGCCATTCTTCGAAAGTATACATATTGAGATCTTTAAGTCTGTCACCATTCGTTTTATGACAAAGATCACTGGCCATTTTAGTAGCCGCCCTCTGGACCAGCTCCATCCTGTTTATATCTTTTTAAAGGTGCGTATCCAGAATTGTACACAGTATTGTAAATGAGGTCTCACCAGAGTCTTGTACAGGGACATCATCACCTCCTTTCTCCTACTGGCCATTCCTCTCCCTACGCACCAAAGCATCCTTCTAGCTTTTACCATTGCCTTTTCTACCTGTTTGGCCACCTTAAGATTATTACATATGATCACACCCAAGTCCTGCTTCTCTTTCATGCTAAGAAGTTCTTCATCCCCTAAACCTCCGGTTTTTGCAGCCCAAATGCATGACCCTGCATTTTTTAGCATTAAATCTTAGCTGCCAAATTTCAGACCATTCCTCTAGCTTTGCTAGATCCTTCTTCATGTCATCCACACCATCAGGACTGTCTATTCTATTGCAGATTTTAGTATCATCGACAAAGAGGCAAACCTTACCAGACAGCCCTTTAGCAATATCACTTGCAAAAATGTTAAAAAGAACCAACCCAAGAACCGATCCTTGTGGCACACCACTGGTAACATCCTTTTCCTCAGAATGTGCTCCATTTACCTCTACCCTCTATCTCCTTCCATTCAACCACTTCCAAACCCAGTCAGTCACTTTAGGGCCCATACCGAGTTGCCTATGCGGAAGTGTGTCAAAGGCTTTGCAAAAATCAAAATACACCACATCTAGCGCTCTCCCTTGATCCAATTCTCTGGTTACCCAGTCAAAGAAATTAATCAGATTTATGTGACAAGTCCTGCCTCTAGTGAAACCGTGTTGCCTCGGGTCCCGTAATCCAATGGATTCCAAAAACATTACTATTCTCTGTTTTAAAAGCTTAGTTACCATAGAAGTCAGACTTACTAGCCTGTAGTTCCAAATCTCTTCCTTACTTCCGCTTTTGTGGACAGGGACAGCATCTTCTCTTCTCCAGTTCTCCGGGATCACTCCTGACTCTAGAGAAGCACTGAAAAGCTAAGTCAGCCAGAGACACTAAGGCAGCCAATGAGTCTCAAATACAGATCCTGCGAGAGTCAGATACACTAAGACTCTCATGTACAGAGCTGAGACAGTGGATGAAACTCCTATCCAGACCCTGACAGAGTCACTGAGACAGTCAGCATCATATACAGACCTTGAGAGAGACAGTCAGAGACACTGAGACTCCCATGTTTAGAGTGAGAAACAGAGACATTGAGACAGCCAGTGTGACGAATGTATACACTCCAGAGAGAGAGAGAGAGAGAGACACTGAGAATCATATATAGACCTGAGAGACAGACACACCAAGACAGCCAACGAGACTCACATACCTTAAGACAGACAGACAAGAGTCACTGAGGGTCTCAAATAGAGAACCTGAGAGAGAATCAGAGATATTGAGACTGTCATCTACAGAACTGAGAGACGCACACACCCAGATAGTCAATGAGACTTATACAGACTCCAAGAGACAGTGAAAGACACTGAGAAGGCCAATGGACTCGTATATAGAACCCAAGAGACAGTAAGACAAACTGAAACTCTCATGGACAGACCTCAAGAGAGACTCGTATAAGGAGAGTGAGACAGTCTCTGAGACAGTGAGAGTCTCATATAAAACCACAAGAGACAATACTGCTGTGATTGTCAGACACAGACCCTGAGAGACGGTCACTGACACTGAAAGACAGTAACTAAGACCCTCCTATAGAGACACCAGTCTCTCTTTTTTTTATCTGTTTGTCAATGCAGCTCAGGGTGGATTACAAAGTCAGTATAAACTGACAAACAGACAATGCAAAAGTTCATAGGATGTAAAATCGAAAAAGCCACAGTAAAGAAAGAGGATTTGACTTTCTTCTGGAAGCTCAAATAGTTCTTTCCAGACCGAACAGGACAGTTTCATAATGTTACCTGAGAAAACAGGTGACAGCCACACGGGCAAGGGTGTTGCAGGAAGGAAGAGAGGGTACTTATTGCCTGGGGGTCAGTAAATTCTTAAGAGAGCCATTACAGATCAGAATAAGTATCTTTTACTCAATTTGCGGTATGGGGGGGGGGGGGAGCCAATATGAGCGTGAAAAGCAGCAACAGTCTGGTAAATGCATTTTCTGGTAACTGTATAACACATGGCTCAGCGGTATGGCCAGAGGGAGCAAAACATGCAGAATTAGGGTAGTCCAGACTTCGGAGAAGCAGTGTCCTAAAACCATCCAATGGGAGAAGGTATTTTCCATTTCTTAAGTCATTTTCTGAAGTTATTCCAGTGCATAAATGGCCTCTTATAACACAGAGAGACAATGTGTGCAGGTGAGCACATCTGTATGTCGATATCGGCCTTCGTTTACACCAGCTCTCCAGCAGGCCTGACTGGGGGGATTGTGCCCACACTGAAGGTGCGTCTCTGCCATATACCCTCATGGTTTATAAAGACAAGTACAGACTTACCCAAAACGGCCCTCCTTATGGCAGACTAGAGTCAAAATTACCTGCAGGAAAGAAATCAGGGGACTCCACTTTTATAAGGCAGATGCCACCCACAGAAGCAGGCCCATGGCTTCCCCCCCCCCCCCCCCCCCCCCCCCCCCGTGTCAAGCCACTTGAGGACTCTTGAGCTGCTAGGTGCTGTACTAAGATATCATGGCCTACTTCTGCCTTCAAGCTCTGGTCACAGGAACTTAAGCATAGATGTCAGTAACATTCCTGTGCTGTGGCCTGGGTGAAATTCTTCCCCAAAAATCCTTAAATTGAAGCAAGACACCCTTTGGATTATCTTCCCTAATACTGGGAGATTAGATGTTGGGCGGAATAAGTGAGGGCAGCCCTTCATCTCAGATGACACTTTTTGGCAGACCTCCATGGTGGCCCAGTGGAGCCCAGATACCCCTACCCTCTGCAAAATCCCCTCCCTGGCACTGCCATCTTGAAAATATTGGCATCTGTTCCTTTATTTAGTGAACTGACCCACAGCAGAGCGTCCCGCCACACCTGTAGGGCATCCTAAGCATTTCTTTGAAAGGAAATGTAGAAAGTCAACAGATAAACCTTATTTTACTGACTTTACAGGGGCTTTGTTGTGTCTGGAAGTTAAATAAAGTTATTTGGCAGAGCTGCCAAATTACCCAGCTCTAGGAGGGAGATTCTGGGCCAGTCCTGGATGTCTCAGAGTCCGATTCTGATGCATTTCGTGACCCGCGAGTGGAAACTAGGGACTGCAAACACCCCACTGCTTTGGGATGTAAGTTTTAATCCAGGACTGGCTTAAAATGTCCTTACTGGAATTGAGTAACTTGGCACTGGGGTCTGGTTGCTACATAGATACACAAGAATAAGGGTCAACAAACAATTTCTGTTCAGACTTCTGGGCTGAGCTTTGGAGGGGAAATGTTCCAAGTGACCAAGGCAGCTAATAGCACAGATAGATGCAAGGACGCGGGTTCGAGTAACGGGCTTGTGCTGAACAAAGCCAGTTTTACTGAGATCTTATCTGTAGGTGCTCATAAAATCCACTTTTTGGGAGTTGCACTGGGTACAGGAAAAGACTGGTGCTGAAATGTCAGTACTAGCCCAGTAGGTTACCCAGTAGCCCCTGTGCCATATATTTAATTGCATCTGGTTTTAGGTTCTGGAGGTAAATTGCTTGGACTTAGCTGATTAAAAGCTGAATGCCGAGTGACTTACTGAAATGAGCCTCAAATCATTATAGACTCACTACGAATTGTTTACTCACTTTGGTTTCAACATAAGACACAGAGTTCAAAGTTCTTCTTTCTTTATATCTCTGTTCTTGGCCACTTTTGAAATTTCCTTTTAAAGTTATGATCATAGTTTGCCCTTGAAAAGGAGAGAGTACTATGGTCTGAGCCATGCAGGAGCCTCGGCTGCTTCAGAATAAATGCTCTCCACGCTACATCTCAGCTCCTTTAAAGAGTTACCTCCACAGAGTGACACGTTCTCCACGCTACATTTCAGCTCCTTTATAGAGTTACCTCCACAGAGTGACACGTTCTCCACGCTACATCTCAGCTCCTTTATAGAGTTACCTCCACAGAGTGACACGTTCTCCGTGTACTTCAACCCTTTCTCTGTGCAACAAAGATCCGCACCTCCTTTCCCTGTACAGATTTGAAAGTCTAATGTACCTGCCAACCTTTTTACCTAAGCCTGCCTATGTGCATTTTAGCTGTTTCTAAATTATAGTTGAGTGAAAAGCTTGGTCCCATATGGAATGAGCTCCCACCCCACATCAGTACATAAGTACATAAGTATTGCCATACTGGGAAAGACCAAAGGTCCATCAAGCCCAGCATCCTGTTTCCAACAGTGGGCAATCCAGGTCACAAATACCTGGCAAGATTCCAAAAAAGTACAAAACATTTTTTGCTGCTTATCCCAGAAATATTTTCCCCAAGTCCAATTTAATAATGGGCTATGGACTTTTGTTTTAGGAAGCCGTCCAAACCTTTTTAAAACTCTGCTAAGCTAACCACCTTTACCACATTTTCTGGCAACAAGTTCCAGAGTTGAATCAGGAACCGACCGCTCCTCTTCTTTTCTGATTTCAAGAAATTACTCAAATCGCACCTTTTAACTCAATCTTTTGGCTCAACTACTATCTAATTCCTCTGTTTTTTTGTCCTACTCTTTCCTCCTTTTCTGTTTTCCATCATTTCCTCTCCTTCTTTTAATTCTGTAAACTGCATTGAAGCCTAACCTAGGCCAAATGGTATTATATATCAAGTGGAAATAAATAAAAAAAATTAATTGCCTGACGTTCAAATTGGTCCACTGGTACGTGTTACATCAGTTAGAAATGACAAAAGTCCACATGTACTTTTCCCTTTGAAACTTATTTCAATTCTATCCCTCTTTGGTCCATCAGATCAGTCTCTCTATGTATCTCTTCCATACTTGTATTGCCATGGTCTGATCATTCTTTGGTGCTTTTCAGATGTCTATCACGTCCAAACATTACATCATCTTTAACTGAACATTCTACAATGAGATCTCAAAACCTTTACTCCTACTTCTCTGTTGTCCAACTCTCAGTTACACTTAGATTCCTTTGTTAACTCTTCTCTTTCAGAGCAAATCCAAACATGGAATGCTGAACTTGTCTCGTGCACTTGAGGTTGTCACTCCCCTACGCACCAAGTTGTCGCCTCACCTGAGACCACATAACCCATGGTTCACTCATAACCTTCAGCAACATAAACAACAACTAAGGCAGGTGGAACAAAAATGGTGCCTCCTCCTCTCACCCATTACTCTCTCCATTTACAGAAGTACATCCCACTCTTATAAACTTGCTATCTTAACAGCCAAAAAGACACAATTACCAAAGCACCAAATACCTCTACCCATTACAAAACCTTGCGAACCCTTACCAGTTCTAAATCAACTCCAGTGTCTTAGGAGAACTCACCTTCAACTTTAGCAACCCATTTTTTGAATAAAGTCTCCACTCTTCAAAATAACTTCTCTTCTTCGAGTTTGTCCCCAACAGCTGATGCAGCTGTGCCATGTGTATCTTTAGTCAGTTCAACGTACCCTCCCCCACTGAGTTATGCAGAACCATCAAAGGAATGACGTTTCAAGTTTATTAAAAATTTTCTATCCCGCCCATCAAAAAGAAGTCTGGGTGGCTTATATACTAAAAGTACATAGAAATTAAACAAAAATTAAATATAGTATAACATAAAAGTAGACAATGACAGGACATGACCAAAAGGGAAGAAGGGTAGAACTACAATGTAGATAGAAAGGGTAGGAAGTGCTTCAGTACTGTGCATCCATCTAGTTCAGCCACCGTGGGATAAGACAGAGAAGTTAAGAGTATTCATCTGTGAAAAGGAAGGTCTTAAGTTCTACTTTAAATGCAGAGTAGAGTTTACGAAGGGATTGTGGCAGTTTATTCCAATGTTCAGGGCCTTGAACTGAAAAGATCACTTTCCTAGTATGTTCATGTCTAATCTCCCGAAAAGATGGAATAACCAGTAGATTTTGAAAAGAGGACCGAAGGGGAGGGGGATCAATAAACGTGAAAGATAAGATGGTTTGCCAGATAAGTGAGGTTTGTAAAGTAATAATAGTATCTTATAAAAGATGTGGTGAGGCAAAGGAAACCAATGGGCTGCTTTCAAGAGTGGAGTAACGTGGTCAAATTTGTTTTTCTTGGTGATTAATTTGATGGCAGTGTTTTGAACTACTTGCAGTCATCTGATATCGGCAGATTTTAGGCCTAAGTATAACGAGTTGCAGTAATCCAGTTTACTTATTACAAAAGAATGTATGAGAATGTTTAATGCCGGTGGGTGAGCGAATAGAGCGGATTTGTCTGAGTCTATAGAAACAGCTTTTAATCATGTTAGAGATCTGAAAATGAATGGAAAGTGATTAATCAAGGATGACACCTAGTATTTTTGTATGTTGCAGTCTAGAGACAATAGATAGTAGTGTTGAGAAAGGATAGGGTGTGTAAGGGTTTCATTGGAAAATGACCACAGCTCCAACTGACTCCATTCCATCCAATTTGATCAAGCATTCTCTTGATTCCCTCATCTCTTTCATTCATGCCATGACTGCCCTTAGTCTATCCTCAGGACTAGTCCCTGACTTTTGGAAACTGGCTACCATTCGTCCTAAAACCAAAAGTGCCTGTGGTGCACACAATGATGCAAACAACTATCGCCCAGTCGCCAACCTCCCTTATACAGCCAAGATAGTTGAATCCATAGTCCATACCCAGCATACTGATTTCATTTCTAAAACTCACATGCGACATCCTAATCAAACGGCTTTCCGGAAACATCATAGTACAGAAATTGCATTACTAGGGATTATGACTCCTATACCAAGCTCTCAGTTCTTTTCTCTCTAGATCTTTCTGCTGCTTTTGACCTGGTTAACCACTTGCTTTTACTTCACCATCTCCAATCTATTGGAATTACTAGGGTTGTACTAGATCGTCTTACCAACCGTACCTACACTGTAATCTTCAATGGCTCTACTGCTTCATCCCTTCAGTCCTGGTAAGGGTGTCCCTCAGGGGTCCATTCTCTGACCTGCCCTTTTTAATATCTTTTTGGCCCTCCTCCTTACACTAGCCCAGTCTCTTAGACTAATGATGTTCGTTTTATGCGGATGACATCCAAATACTATGTACACTAGATATTTGCACACCTACTGAGATCACCAAGCTAAACCTCAAACTTTCCTCAATTACTAACTGGCTTCAGGAACATAATCTTATCCTCAGTCTCCCAAAATCCAAACGTGTTCATTTTACTAACACAGCACATACAATCTTACCTCTACCCCATCTGGCATTCCAATATTCCAGTAACCCAGACTGACTCTGTTCGTATTTTGGGTTTCTTTACTCGAATCTCTCTTTCTGGCCTCAGGTTTCTCAAGTAATACGTGGCTGTTTCTACAGTCTCCGTTTGATCTGTTCCACTTATTTTCCCATAATCTCTCAACATCTTGGATCATTCATTAGTCATTTCACAGTTAGGTTATTGCAACTCGCTATATCAAGGGCTTAGGGTTAAAGAACTAAAATGTCTTCAGACCATCCAGAACACTGCAATTTGACTAATAGCTAGCATAAGGAAATATGACCACATTACCTCATATCTTAAAAATGTCCATTGGCTACTTCTCACCCATTGTTCCACTTACAAAATCCCATTGCTTGTTTTCAAGGTAATGATCTTGGACTTCTCGGGTTTCCTGCTTCTAGTTTGTGGTTGCTTATGCTGTATTTAAGGTTCTGTCTCTATTCTGCAGGAGTAATAGCACTGGTCCCAGTAATGATCCCTGCGGCGCTCCACTGTTCACCCTCCTCCATTGAGAGAAATGACCAGGGATCTGTAGCAGAAGCAGAGCCAGGTTGATGGCGCTGGGGGAGCGAAAGTGCCGTTTGGGGGAGCGGCCGCTCCCCTGGCACCACCCCTAGCTACGCCACTGATCTGCAGCAGTCTGACTTGTTCTGTTTTTTTCCAGCAGGAAGTATATTGCTATTCTGTGATGTCTTTTATAGGTAGGTTGTTGCTGTTTGAGTCTCGGATGTTAGTGCTGCTTTATAAGGATGGGTTTTCTATATAGGTCTGTAATGGATGTTTTGCATTGTTTGGTTACTGGAGCTCTGAAGGTTGCCCTCTTCTGGTCCCTGGATGGTGTTATGGGGTCCATTCAGTACTAGCTTTGCCACTGCAGTCAGCTCCTGCCCAGCTCTGTCTAAAATGTTATCTAAGTAAGACACTTTTACTTCTGGAAATGGCTTTGAAATTTGTCTTCATGTATTACACATCCTTTTGCGTATTATTTTGTCAAGTCCTGATAACCCCTGTCTGACCTTGTGTCCAGGCTCAGGTTTAGGATCCCACTTCTCCTCCCATCTGTGAAAGGTCATCCCTTACATGCAAGTGGTAACTGCAGTCACACAGTGGCTTCCAGCTTCAGCCCTGGTTCACATTTTCAGGGATGTTATGTTGGCATTCCAGCATTCAGCTGCTTTCTGTGCCTGTCATGCCTGTATCAATGTGGCAACCTCCTAAAATGAATTGGGTTAATTTCTTGTGATTTTTATGTCCTGAACCTGTGCTGCTGTCTGTGCACCACCTTCGTTCTGTTGGCAAAATAGTGTATTTGCCAGCATTGGGGTGGTTACCTGAGAGAAACCTTCTTTTCACTTTATTTTATTTTTTTTTTTTTTGTTCCATTTGTACCCCGCGCTTTCCCACTCATGGCAGGCTCAATGCGGCTTACATGGAGCAATGGAGGGTAAAGTGACTTGCCCAGAGTCACAAGGAGCTGCCTGTGCCTGAAGTGGGAATCGAACTCAGTTCCTCAGTTCCCCAGGACCAAAGTCCACCACCCTAACCACTAGGCCACTCCTCCACTCTCTTTACCTTTCTTTTATGACTCTGAAGGTCAGAAGTAAATACTGTGCTTTAAAGTATTTGAGGAGGTGAATTTTCAAATCCATTTTTCCATGTATGTACCCTCTGAAAACCTTCCTGTAACACAGAGGTGTCGCTGGGAATGTGCTGACTTCATAGGGTGACCATGATGTACATAGAGGGGGAATTTTTGAATGCATGTGTGCAATTTTAAATTTCCCCCATCCCTTTGCTACCCACACAATTGTAGATGAGAGCACTTTCCACTAACTAATTTTTAAAAGGATATTACTTGGGTATTTTCTCAGAAAATTAGCATGGTACAAAAGCTCCCCCCCCCCCCCCCCCCCGCCCCAGCTATGGCAGTCCCCTCGCTTTCTCACTTTTGGATTTCCTATATTTCAGCCTCCTATCCACCCCTTGCAAGCTCTGTCTAGCCTGGTCCCCTTCCCACTTTGTAGGTTTGAGCCACATGTTCACCCTTCTCAGTGCCAGGAACCCCTGGTTCACATCCCTGCCCCCCCCCCCCTCAACTGTCTTCCCCTTCCCTGCTCTCCAGAGGCAGACTCAATACAGCCAAGGCACAGCTCTTAACCCTTTCCTACTCAATTCAAAAATAAGCTGAACAGAAGCGGAAAGAGAAATCGAACGAGAAAATGAAAATTCTGTTTTGCTCCTCGGGCAGCTCTGAAGGTCCGTTTCTAATCTGGACTTTTGAAGGTAGCTGGTTCATTTATTGATTCCTCATGTCCTAGGCGGTGTTCAGTCCCACTCCAGCCTTGGAACAGGACTCTAGGTGTGATATATTTCTTATCTAACTTCACACCTTGTTTTGAAGTTTAAAGGTTGCCCTTTAGCACAAGTTAAGGAGGGTAATGGCTTTATGACTGGGGAAAGACACCATGTACACAATACCTTTCTATGTCTATGGGAAGGGACCGGATGACACTATGGGGGTAACTAGAATTTTAAAGACTATACTTCAATCTGAGTAAATGCAAACCATGAATTGGGGATTAGAAAGTCAGAGGCCAGGTACCTTTTTCAGAGGTGAAGAAATGGCAGTGGGCAAACAGGAAAGAAATGCTTTATTCTTTATCTCTCATGACCTCAAGGTCATGTCAGTGTGCCAAAGCAATTAGGAAAGATAAGTTTCATAAAGAGAGGTAACCCTGGTAGAGTCGGTGAAATAGTTACCTAACCACAAGTATTGTGTTCAGTTCTGGAGACCTCATCTGCAGAAGGAGTGATCCGGTAGAGGCAGCTCAAAGGAGAGCCATCGAGGCAGTGCGCGGACTACACTGAAAATCACGCCCGGAGACGCAGAGGAGCCAATGCAGAAAGCTTCCCCCACAGTCAAGTGTTTATCATGGGGTAGCAATGCCAAAAGGGTTTCAATGCGCATGAATTCTAATGAGGTGTTTAGCTATTCCCCTTCCCCCCCTAAAATAATATAATCCCTGGTGTTTGTTTATTTAGATGTTGATATACCACTTTTTCTGAATCACAGGTCACAGCAGTTTACAACAAATAAACAAAAATATGCCGTTAGTAATATGTAACCTGTCATTAAACTTCTCCGTAGTACCTGGAGGGTGGCCAATGCCAATTTTTAAAAAGGGTTCCGGGGTGATCCGTGAAATTAGACCAGTTAGCCTGACTTCAGTGCCGGGTAAAATAATGGAAACTGTTATAAAGAATAAAATTATGGAACACATAAATAAACATGATTTAATCGGACACAGTCAGCATGGGTTCAGCCAAGGGAAGTCTTGCCTCACCAATTTGCTTAATTTCTTTGACGACGTGAATAAACATATTGATAAAGGTGAGCCGGGTGATGTAGTGTATCTGGATTATCAGAAAGCTTTTGACAAAGTTTCTCATGAGACTCCTGAGAAAATTAAAAAGTCATGGGATAGGAGGCAATGTCCTTCTGTGCATTAGGAATTGGTTATTGGACAGAAAACAGAGGGGGATGGTCATTTTTCTCAATGGAGGAGGGTGAATAGTGGAGTGCCGCAGGGATCAGTACTGGGACTGGTGCTATTTAACATACTTATAAATGATCTGAAAATTGGATTGACGATTGAGGTGATTAAATTTGCAGATGACACAAAACTATTTAAGGTGGTTAAAACATGTGGACTGTGAAAAATTGCAGGAAGACCTTAGGAAATTGGAAGACTGGGCATCCAAATGGAGGATGAAATTTAATGTGGACAAATACAAGGTGATGCACATTGGAAAGAATAATCCAAATCTTAGTTACCTGATGCTAGGGTCCACCTTGGGGGTCAGCACCCAAGAAAAAGATCTAGGTGTCGTAGATAATACGCTGAAATCTTCTGCTCGGTGTGCGGCAGCAGCCACAAAAGCAAACAGGATGCTAAGAATTATTAGGAAAGGGATGCAAAATAAGACCAAGGATATTATAATGCCTCTGTATTGTTCCATGGTGTGACACCTTGAGTATTGCATTCAATTCGGGTCGTCGTATCTCAAAAAAGATATAGCAGAATTAGAAAAGGTTAAAAGAAGAGCAACCAAAGTGATAAAGGGGATGGAACTCCTCTTGTATGAAGAAAGGCTAAAGAGGTTAAGGCTCTTCAGCTTGGAAAAGAGACGGCTGAGGGGAGACAGGATTGAGGTCTACAAAATCCTGAGTGGTGTAGAATGAGTAGAAGAGAATCAATTTTTTACTTGTTCCAAAAGTTACAAAGACTAGGGCAGTGTTTCCCATGTTGGTCCTGGAGTATTCCCTTGCCAGTCAGGTTTTCAGGATATCCACAATGAATATGAATGAAAGAGATTTGCATATAATGGATTGCTTGCCTCGGGATTGGTAGCATGGAATGTTGCTACACTTTGGGATTCAGGAATCTTGTTACTCTTTGGGGTTCTAGAATGTTGCCACTATTTGGGTTTCTGCCAGGCACTTGTGACCTGGCTTGGCCACTGTTGGAAACAGGATACTGGGCTAGATTGGACCATTGGTCTGACCTAGTATGGCTACTCTTACGTTCTTATGAGCGTCAATTAAAACAGGAAAGACACACATTCTAAGAATAATAGGGTCACACACACATCATTATTCATAGTTTCTATGCGTCAGGCTGAGTCACTGCCAACTGCTCGAAAGGAAATTCTAATTAGGCTTTGAACTTTGGAAACAATAATTCTGATCCAATAGGCAGAGGGAGGTCATTCCATAGTCTGGGGGCAATGAATGAAAATGCTGAATGGCTAGTGGACTTGTAGTGGGCCTGCCTAGGGGAAGGAAGAACTAATCGATGTGCATGGAATTATGGCAGAGGAAAGATGGGAGGGGATCCAGAGCATAACGATTTGTGAGCAAGGCAAATGATTTTAAACCAGATACAAAAATTAACAGAGAGACAGTGCAGTTTAAGCAGCAGTGGGAAAACTGAGTCAATTCTATTTAGCCTTGGTCAAAAAACGAGCAGCTGTATTTTGTAAGGTTTGCAGCTGGCACATTTGCTGAGAGGCAACACCCATTTAAATAGTATTGCAGTAATCCAGTCTAGAAATTACAAAGGTGCCAAGGTATGAAGAAGTGGGAAGTGGAACGATCTGGAAATTGAACAAAGTTGGCAAAGAGAACCTGGGACACCTGCTTATCAAAGGAGAGTTTTGAGTCAATCAACATCCCAAGATATTGAAAAGAATCAACTGTTGGGATTGGTAGAATGAAAAGCATGGGGGTAAAAGTGTCTCGTGGCCAGTACCCATCTGTGATCATACGTGTGGTGCCTAAATGTTATGGCTACATATATCTAGTTCTAGTATTGTCGAAAGGAAATTAGGTACCTGCTTTCTGTTATCATTTAGGGTCCTATGACGCACCCTCCGGGAACCTAATTGGAAGCAGCAGTTATAGGATCCCCCGTTTGGGCCCATAGGTAGGATGGGTAATTTCACTTCTCTAAACCTCCTGTCCTGCTTCCTCTGCCCCCTTTCCTGCCTCACTTTATGGATAGACTGGACCCAGTCTTGACTGAATAGGTACAGGCAGAATAGAAGCACTGGCATAAGATAACATAACAATTTACCATGAGGTAATTAGGGAAATTTTATGATCTTTGGATGCTTCCTCTGTAGTCTGTAACATGGTGAAGGCATCAGACAAGGGGATTATGTTGCTCACTGCCCTTCTCATATGTGCAGTGTGGGCACTGCCTCCTCCCCACAACATGTGCACCACAGGGGTCTCTGCTCTTCCCCCACCCCCATAACACATGTGCAGCAATCACTGTGCCATCCCATCACAAATGCACCAGTACTGGGCACACATCTGCTTCTGCCCTATACCTCCCCCCACCTAAATGCCCTGTGCGTATATCTAAGCTTCCTTCCTCTGTCAGCCCCCTATGTTTTTCCTTCCTCCAGGCCCCCAGCTTAATGTGGATTATTTCTTCCCAGCTCTGCAAGATTAATATGGTGCCTGCTTTTGGCATCATAGGCTGTCCCTTGTTTCCACAGCAAGTGTGAGAGATTATAGCCTGGGCTCTGAAAAGGGGGGGGGGGGAGTTGGACATACACAGAATGGAGGCTGACAGAGAGACAAGGCTGTGCTTGTGACTGCTGAAAGGCAGATGTGTGTTCCCTCTTTTCACAAAAGTGACTCCTAATCGCCTGCTGAGAATTGTGTGGCCACTGCTGATACACAGCCCTAATATTACATGGCAATGCTAAAGTGATGTCCACTCCTCCCACACTCTGGGGTACCTAATACTGCATCCCTGGACCATCCCCTTGCCACTTCTTCCGATTCACTTCATACTGCAGAAGTTGAGCAGCGGCTGGCAGACATTCCTCTGGGTAGGAGCCTGAATCGGTGCCAGGGAGAACAGTGCCTGGCTGCATGAATCGGTGCCAGGGAAGCCCTGCTTGTGCTGCTGATTTCTAAAGCTTTGCTCTCCATGTGCCCTCATGGTTTCTGTTCTAAAGGCACCTTTCTTGGTGTTCCTGGCTTCTAGCTACACAAGACACTAAAAAATGGAGGGTGGGAGCAGAGAGCCTTGCTGTAAACTCTGCATCCACAGCTGACAGGCATGTTGCTATTCTGACTTGAGTTCCATGGAGGAGAAAGTTTCCATAAACCTCAGTTAAATAATTCTGAGTGCACACTGGATGTATGCACTGTGGGGTACTACAGCCATGAACATTATGTGTCCACCTGGGGGCGCCAGAACCATTCACCCTCCATTGCTTCAGACAGACTATTAGCTACAAGCCTTTTAGGGATCCTTTTGCTAGCACAATTGTTTTTGCCGTGCACCAGGGCCCCTTTTACCACAATGGTTGACAATAATCAAAAATGAAATGGCCTTTATGGAGGGGGCACTTACTGCTACCCAGGCAGAAATATGGTGTATTTGGGACATAGACCGTAGAAGTCCGCCCAGCTCTATCCTTATGTTCCACCTGCTGGAGTTGCCATCAAAGCCCACTCCAGCCTATCCAAATCCGTCTTGTCATTTGCGGGACCCAGACCGTAAAAGTCTGCCCAACACTGTTCTCTGTTCCAGCTACTGAAGTTGCCAATGAAGCCCTTTCCAGCATATCCTAAATCGGACTGCCATATACAGACACAGACCTACAAAGTCTGCCTGGTACCGGCCTTAGTTCTTCACAGCCAGAGCAGCCGTCAAAGCGTCACTCACGCATCCACCCCCTGCATCCATTTAAGGGTTTGTTTTTGTTTTTTTAATTTATTTTTGCTTTCTACCATCTATTTTCTGAATAGAGTTCCTCTATGTTCATCCCACATATTTTTGAATTCTGTCACTGTTTTTGTCTACCACCTCCCTCAGGAAGGCACTCCAGGCATCGACCACCCTCTGCATGAAAAAGAATTTCCTGACATTACTCCTACCACCCCACAACCTCAACTCGTGCCCTCTACTTTTACCATTTCCCCTTCTCTGGAAGAGATTTGTTTCTATATTAATGCAAACGTTTAAATACTTGAAAGGTATCATATCTCCCCTGTCCCTTCTTCCCTCTAGGCTATAACATATTCAGGTCTTCCAGTCGCTTCTACTACTACTACTACATAACATTTCTAGAGCGCTACTAGGGTTATGCAGCGCTGTACAGTTTAACAACGAAGGACAGTCCCTGCTCAAAGGAGCATACAATCTAAAGGACGAAATGTCAAGTTGGGGCAGTCTAGATTTCCTGAATAGAAGTATAGTGGTTAGGAGGCAAAGGCGACATTGAAGAGGTGGGCTTTGAGCAAGGATTTGAAGATGGGCAGGGAGGGGGCCTGGCGTATGGGCTCAGGGAGTTTGTTCCAAGCATGGGGTGAGGCGAGGCAGAAAGGGCGGAGCCTGGAGTTGGCGGTGGTGGAGAAGGGTACTGAAAGGAGGGATTTGTCTTGCGAGCGGAGGTTATGGGTAGGAACGTAAGGGGAGATGAGGGTAGAGAGGTAAGGCGGGGCTGCAGATCAAGTGCATTTGTAGGTTAGTAGGAGAAGCTTGAACTGTATGCAGTACCTGATCGGAAGCCAGTGAAGTGACTTGAGGAGAGGGGTGATATGAGTATATCGGTCCAGGCGGAAGATAAGACGTGCAGCAGAGTTCTGAACGGACTGAAGGGGGGATAGATGGCTAAGTGGGAGGCTAGTGAGGAGTAGGTTGCAGTAGTCAAGGCGAGCGGTAATGAGAGAGTGGATGAGAGTTCGGGTGGTGTGCTCAGAGAGGAAAGGGCGAATTTTGCTAATGTTATAGAGGAAGAAGCGACAGGTCTTGGCTATCTGCTGGATATGCACAGAGAAGGAGAGGGAGGAGTCGAAGATGACTCCGAGGTTGCGGGCAGATGAGACGGGGACAATGAGGGTGTTATCAACTGAGATAGAGAGTGGAGGGAGAGGGAAAGTGGGTTTGGGTGGGAAGACAATAAGCTCGGTCTTGGCCATGTTCAGTTTCAGGTGGCGGTTGGAAATCCAGCCAGCAATGTCGGATAAGCAGGCCGATACTTTGGCCTGGGTTTCCGCAGTGATGTCTGGTGTGGAGAGATAAAGCTGGGTGTCGTCAGCATAAAGATGGTATTGGAAGCCATGAGATGAGATCAGGGAGCCCAGGGAAGAGGTGTAGATTGAAAAAAGAAGGGGTCCAAGGACAGATCCCTGAGGAACTCCAACAGAGAGCGGGATGGGGGTGGAGGAAGAACCATGAGAATGTACTCTGAAGGGTATGGTGGGAGAGATAAGAGGAGAACCAGGAGAGGACAGAGCCCTGGAACCCAAATGATGACAGTGTAGCAAGAAGTAAGTTGTGATTGACAGTGTCGAAAGCGGCGTATAGGTCGAGGAGGATGAGGATGGAGTAGTGACCTTTGGATTTGGCAAGGTCATTGTAGACTTTAGACAGTGTCGTTTCTGTCGAGTGTAGTGGGCGAAAGCCAGATTGAAGCGGATCGAGGATGGCATGAGAGGAGAGAAAATCAAGGCAACGGCTGTGAATGGCGCGTTCAAGTATTTTGGAGAGGAAGGGTAGGAGGGAAATGGGGCGGTAGTTGGAGGGACAGGTAGGATCAAGTGATGGTTTTTTGAGGAGAGGTGTGACTACCGCATGCTTGAAGGTGTAGGGGACAGTTGCAGTGGAGAGAGAGAGGTTGAGGATATGACAGATGGGGGGGCGGGTAACAGTAGGAGAGATGTTGTTAAGTAAGTTGGTGGGGATGGGGTCAGAGGAACAGGTGGTGCATTTCGAGGAGGAAAGAAGATGGGCGGTTTCCTCTTCGGTGATATCAGGAAACGGTCCCGGAAGCGAAATGGCGGGTCGGCTGCGAAAGAGAGTGGCCGCTGCTGCGAGCGGGGGCCCTGGAGGCCGCTCCCTCCTGATGCAGAGCCTGCGCCGGGCCTGGCATGACAGGCGGCTGGTGCTGCTGGATCCCCGCTACACCCCGCTGGTGGCCGCCGTCCTGTGCCTGGCTGAGGTGCTGATCAATCTGTATGTGATCCAGCGAGTGCCCTGTGAGTCTGGGAGCGGAGTAGGGATGGGACTCGTTAGACAGTGACACGGGGACAAAGTTTGCCCCCCCCCCCCCCCCCCGCAGGTTCTGGCCTGGTTTGTAGAAACCTCCAACAATTATGAAAATTTTATATTTAAATCTTTTATTAAGGTATAAAAAGGGACAATATGCTGTGCAACTATTGTGTATAAATTACAAATAGAAAACAATAATAACGAGTAGCTATAATAACCCTCCTTCCCACCACCACCCTCTACCCTTCCAACCCCAACAATATCTGATTTCTACTACCCCAAGAAATCATAATTCACCCTGTTAAAATGTCCAGGGGTACAAAATACAACCCATTCTATATGCCCTGGTGAAGCACAAATATGCCCTATGGGCAGACTTATATGGTCTGTGCCAGAGCCGGTGGTTGGGGAGGCGGGACTGTTGGTTGGGATGCGGGGATAGTGCTGGGCAGACTTATGCGGTCTGTGCCCTGAAGAGCACAGGTACAAATCAAAGTAGGGTATACACAAAAAGTAGCACACATGAGTTGTCTTGTTGGACAGACTGGATGGACCATGCAGGTCTTTCTGCCGTCACCTACTATGTTACTATGTTACTATGAAACGAGGAGAAGGAGGCCTGAGTTGGTTGGTTGAGGGAGTGGGTTATAGGGTGAAGAGGAGGAGATGGTTTGGTAGTGAATTCGAGGTTGATCTTCTGCACTTTGTCGCGGAAGTAGTCAGCCAGTGATTGAGGAGAGAGTGAGGGGGGGTGGGGGCGGAGGGCACTTTGAGGAGGGAGTTAAGGGTGGCGAAGAGACGACGAGGGTTAGAGCTGAGGGAATTAGTCAGTTGGGTGTAATAGTCCTGTTTGGCGAGGAATAGGGAGGACTGGAAGGAGGATAGCATGAATTTGTAATGAATGAAATCTGTATGGGTGCGAGATTTCCTCCAGAGGCTTTCAGCTTCTCATATGTCTTATGGTGCAGGCCCCATATCAACTAGACAGAGTTCTGGTCACAGATATCCAAAAGTTGGGAATGAAAAGGAAATGTTGTTGTCAGGTGATTTCAGTCTACCAGATGTGGACTGGAGTATCCCATCTGCAGAATCAGAAACAGCAGAGAGAACATGGGTACCTTTCAAGAATCTCTACTCAGGAAAGAGTGCTCTACTCAGGAAAGAGTGATGGAATCCACAACGGAAGGAGCATCACTGGATCTAGTGTTCCCAATGGAGACAGTTCCATCAATATTCATAAGAACGTAAGAGTAGCCATACTGGGTCAGACCAATGGTCCATCTAGCCCAGTATCCCGTTTCCAATAGTGGCCTAACCAGGTCACAAGTATCTGACAGAAACCCAAATTGTCACAACATTCCATGCTACAAATCCCAGGACAAGCAGTTGCTTCCCCATGACTGTCTCAATAGTAGACTATGGACTTTTCCTCCAGGAACTTATCTAAACCTTTTTTAAACCCAGATATTCTAACCACTGTTACTACGTCCTCTGGCAAAGAGTTCCAGAGCTTAACTATTTGTTGACTGAAGAAATATTTCCTCCTATTTGTTTTAAAAGTATTTCCATGTAACTTCCTTCAGTGTCCCCTAGTCTTTGTACTTTTGGAATGAGTTAAAAATCGATTTACTTCTACTTCTTCTACACCACACAGGATTTTGTAGACCTCAATCATATCTCCCCTCATCTATCTCTTTTCCAAGCTGAAGAGCCCTAACCTCCTTAACCTTTCCTCATATGGAAGGAGTTCCATCCTCTTTATCATTTTGAACACCAACTTTTTCTAATTCTGCTATGTCTTTTTTTAGATATGGTGACCAGAACTAATCGCAGTACTCAAAGTGAGGTCGATTCATGGAGCGATACAAAGGCATTATAAATTTTTGGTCTTATTCACCATCCCTTTCCTAATAATTCCTAGCATCCTGTTTGCCTTTTTGGCCGCCGCTGCCGCACTTTGAGCAGAAGATTTCAGTGTATTATCTACAATGATACCTAGATCTTTTTGTGAGCCCTAGCATCAGGTAACTATGATTCAGATTATTCTTTCCACTGTACATCACCTTGCATTTGTCCACATTAAACTTCATCTGCCATTTGGATGCCCAGTCTTCCAATTTCCTAAGGTCTTCCTGCAATATTTCATAATCCGCATGTGTTTTAACAGCATTGAATAGTTTTATGTCATCTGCAAATTTAATCACCTCACTCGTCATTCCGATTTCTATATCATTTATAGATATGTTAAATAGCACTGGTCCCAGTACTGATCCCTGTGGCACTCCACCTTCCTCCATTGAACGTAATGGCCATTTAACTCTACCCTCTGTTTTCTGTCCAATATCCAATTCCTAATCCACACCAGAACCTTGCCTCCTATCCACGACTGTCTTTTAATTTTCTCAGGAGCCTCTCCTGAGGAACTTTATCAAAAGATTTCTAAACACAAGAACAACAATTTCATGCTTGAGTTCTTTGAGTATCCTTGGATGTATGCTGTCCAGTCCAGGTGATTTACTACTCTTTAATTTGTCGATTTGGCTCAGTACATCTTCTAGGTTCACCAAGATTTCTTTCAGTTCCTCCACATCATCACCATTGAAAACCATTTCCGGTACAGGCAGATCTCTTACAAATTCTTCCAGAAAGACTGAAGCAAAGAATTCATTCATTCCCCACTATGGCCTTGCCCTCCCTGAGTGCCTGTTTTGCTCCTTCGTGATCTAACGGTTTCATGGATTCCCTCACAGGCTTTCTGCTTCTGATGTACCTGAAAAAGTTGTTACTGTGAGTTTTAGCCTCTGCGGTAAGTTTCTCTTCATATTCTCTTTTCGCCTTCTTTATTAATGCTTTACATCTGACTTGCCAGCACTTATGTTGCTTCTTATTTTTTTCATTTGGGTCCTTTTTCCATTCTTTGAAGGACAGTCTTTTGGCTGTAAAAGCCTCTTTCACTTCACCTTTTAACCATGCAGGCTGTCATTTTCTCTTCTTTTCAACTTTGCAAATACGTGGAATGCATCTGGTCTGGGCTTCCAGGAAGGTATTTTTAAACAACTTCCATGCCTGATATTGTGTCCTAACCTTTTCAGTTGAACCTTTTAACTTCTTTTTAACCATTTTCCTCATTTTATTATAGTCGCCCGTTTGAAAATTAAATGCAGATACAATAGGCTTCCTGTATGGGCTCATCCTAGATAGTAGCTCAGACTTGATCATGTTATGATCACTGTTTCCCAGGAGACCCAGAACTGCCACCTCTTGCACCTGCCACCAAGGACCAGATCGAAAATGGCTCCCCCTCTTGTCGGTTCCTGGACCAGTTGCTCCAAGAAGCAGTCGTTTATTACATCTGGAAATTTTATCTCCCTGGCACTCCCTGATGTAACATTTATCCATTCAGTTATGGGGTAGTTGAAATACCCATTATTATAATTTTACCCAATTTGCCAGCTTTCTTAATTTATGTAAACATTTATTCATCTGTCTGTTTGTTCTGTCCTGGCAGACGGTAGTACAGCCCTACAAGAATACTCCTTCTATCCATAATGATTCCATCTGTTTCATGTGGAATGTTTATTTTATTTGACTCAATTCCCTCTTTAACATATAGCACCCCCCCCTTTGATCCTTTCTATCATTGCAATACAATTTGTACCCTGTTAACACAGTGTCTCATTGATTGTCCTCTTTCCACCAAGTCTCTGAGATGCCTATTATATCTACCTCATCATTTAGTGCTATATATTCTAACTCTCCCATCTTATTTTTTAGGCTTCTAGCATTTGTATGCAGGCACTTCAAATTGTGTTTTTTCCTTGCATCTACAAGCTGCTTAGAAGTTTAAGGGGATAATGTGCATCCTTTATCCTGCTCTCTCATTAAGCACACCTGGCTTATTTTCAGCAGTCTTGAAATCTCTCTGCTGGGATTCCCTTCAAGAATACTCCACACTGAACCATGCGCTTCTGGGTGACTGTCGGCTTCCCCCCCCCCCCCCCCCCCCTCTCCCATGCCATTCTAGTTTAAAAGCCGCTCTTTCTCCTTTTAAAAGTTAGTGCCGGCAGCCTGGTTCCATCCCGGTTTCTGAAAATGCTACCCTGGAGGATCTGGACTTCATTTTTCTACCTAAGAGCCTAAATTTGGCTTCCAGAACTTCCCTCCCACATTTTCCTTTGTCATAGGTATCTTTTGTAATGTGATCTGCATTGAACCCTAAGGTATATGGTGGAATATAATTTTTTGTTGTTAATGTTATTGCTCAGACATGCCTTGCTGAACATGTGCTGGCTGCTGGAACTTATGCGAGTCTCGGTCAATATTCAACAGGGAACTGAGGAACTGAGTTCGATTCCCACTTCAGGCACAGGCAGCTCCTTGTGACTCTGGGCAAGTCACTTAACCCTCCATTGCCCCATGTAAGCCGCATTGAGCCTGCCATGAGTGGGAAAGCGCAGGGTACAAATGTAACAAAAATAAAATAGATACTATTGGAGATTCTACATGGAATGTTGCTACTATTGGAGATTCTACATGGAATGTTGCTACTATTGGAGATTCTACATGGAATGTTGCTACTATTGGAGATTCTACATGGAATGTTGCTGCTATTGGAGATTCTACATGGAATGTTGCTCTTCCACTAGCAACATTCCATGTAGAAGCCTTCGCGGCCACATTGGTGATCTGCAAGGGCCGACTTCTACATGGAATGTTGCTAGTAGAATAGCAACATTCCATGTAGAATCTCAAATAGTAGCAACAGTGGAGGAGTGGCCTAGTGGTTAGGGTGGTGGACTTTGGTCCTGGGGAACTGAGGAACTGAGTTTGATTCCCACTTCAGGCACAGGCAGCTCCTTGTGACTCTGCGCAAGTCACTTAACCCTCCATTGCCCCATATAAGCCACATTGAGCCTGCCATGAGTGGGAAAGCGTGGGGTACAAATGTAACAAAAAAAAAAGGGGGGGTCCAGTAATTCTCCACACACACCCCACAACCCCTTCCTCCTGATTCTGAGGTTTTCGGTTTCTGCTGAAATCCGTTCTTTGGTTTTGGCTGAAACCGAAGTCAAAGGCAAAAGCAGCCTGGCCCTGACCCCAAAACAGCATGCAGTCTCCCACCACCACCACACACAGCCTCCCTTCCCCCCCCTTCGCCACCGCCACCACCGCTGCACATATCCTTCATTCCCTCACCCCCCCCCCCACCACCACCACCACACTACCACTGCACATAGCCTCCCCTGAGCCTACCTTGTGGTCTAGTGGCCTAACCAGTATAGAACCAAGTCACAGTTGCTCCTTCCCTTGCTGTCTCTGTTGCCAAAATGTCAGTTCAGACCTTCAGTGGCAGTTTTGGCAGCAGACACAGCAGGGGCAGGAGCAACTGTGAATCACTCCTGCCCTGGTTAGGCCACTAGACCACCAAAGTGTCTCAGATAGGCCCTGGGAGATCATCAGTGTTTTTGTTCTTGAGGGGGGGGGGGGGGAGTTTTGGTTTCAGTCAAAACAAAATATGGCTGAATTAAAATTTTGGGCCGGTTTTGGCACCAAAGCCAAAAAACAAATTTTGGTTGGCTTCTAGAACAGACCCCCTTCCTGAAAAACCCCAATAGCAGACCCCCCTTCTGTCACTGCCCCAGAATCCTTCTCTCACCCAAGCTCCTGTGGGCCCTCCCCCACCCTAGCCAGGCCTGTTTTAAGCTCCCTGGTGGTCCAGTGGGGTAGATTAGCCAGCGTCCATGTGAACTACCATCTTTGTTGAAGTGGTTGTGCTGAGCCCCAGCTGTGGGTTCAGACTTTCTCTTCTCCTCCCTCTGCCTCATTCCTGGAAGGAAGACCTGGACCTCCCCATGCAAGGCCCCTTTTAGTTCCATCCAAATCAGAAAGGGGTCTCTTTATGCCCAGTGACTGGCAGGCAAGTCCTGCCTCCATTGCCTCATAACGCAAGTCAGGTCTAAGTTAGAAGCAGAAACTCCAGAATGGACATAGAGAGTGGTGTCTGAAGCTTCTGATCACAGAATTATATCAAAGCTCTCTTCTGAATACAAACTTTGAATGATTGAATTGTCTGAGGTAGAAATGCCAACTTTTAACACTACAAAACCAAACACACCCAACAGCAAACAAACATTTAACCAAAAGCGCTGACACCTCAGCATTGACTCGTTTCACAGGAGCCTCTCACTCATGGCTCACCAGCCTCTTCATTGGGTCAGCAACTTGTGAGGAGTGGAGGAGTGGCCTAGTGGTTAGAGCACCAGTCTTGATATCCAGAGGTGGCTGGGTCAAATCCCGCTGCTGCTCCTTGTGATCTTGGGCAAGTCACTTAACCCTCCATTGCCTCAGGTACAAATTTAGATTGTGAGCCCTCCTGGGACAGAGAAATATCCAGAGTACCTGAATGTAACTCACCTTGAGCTACTACTGAAACATGTATGAGCAAAATCCAAATAAATAGTAAACATGCCTTAGCTTGCTCTTATGAAAACATTTTTTTAACCACTGACATCACATGGTCTTCCACAGTCAAAGCATCGTCCAATTTAATCCCTAGATGGATTTTCTGATCCTTGAAACTCAGACACAGGATTTGCATCGTCCTGCTCTGTTCTGCTTATCTTTGCATCTTAAGATATGGTGGATAAGGAATGGAGTGAAGCGGGAGTGTTACCCAGTGCAGTTTATCCACACACTGGCATTTTGCTCACTTACACAAGCCCTGGACACACCCTCTACAAATAAATCCCTTGTGTCTCTTATCAGTCCCTTATCCATTCAAATATTAAGAAAACAATGAAAGTGAAAAGTAGAACTGAACAAAAATATCCAGTTTGTTCCTTGGCCTTTGCCTCTTTACTGATAAGGTCTAGAGCTGAAGGTGGTGTAACTGAGACGCTGATGTAAGCAGTGCATGGAGGTTCAGCATGTGCTGAAAAAAGTACTGTCTAATGGCTAATTACTGGGCCAGAACTACACAGTCAGCCACAAGAAGTGTATATGGAGACAGTGTTTATTGTGAACCTGACAGGGCCCATGTTTCGGCAAGTTGCCTGCATCAAGGGTTATTTAATGGTCTTGCTGTCAACACATAAACCCAATACTTACAATAGTGGAAACCACAGGTTAATGACTTTATACAAATTACTGCAGAATTGTGCACTGAGAGAAACTGCACACACCACCTCACTAACGTACTGCTATGCTGTACATTGGACAGAAGCCTTTTTCTATTTTCCTTGTATGTGCCTGAGCTAATGTTGAACACATTAGAAGAACAATTAGAAAAGATTCAAAGAATGATAAAGGGAATGAATTCCTCTCATATGAGGAAAGGCTAAAGAGTTTAGGGCTCTTCAGCTTGGAAAAGAGACGGATGAGGGGGATATGATTGGGGTCTACAAATTCCTGAGTGGTGTAAAACGAGTAGAAGTAAATTGATTTTTTACTCTTTCAAAACGTACAAAGACCAGGGGACACTCAATCAATTAAATTACATGGTAATATTTTAAAAACAAATAGGAAGAAATATTTTTCACTCAAAGAATAGTTAAGCTCTGGAACTCTTCGGAGGATGTGGTAACAGCGGTTAGTGTTTCTGGTTTTAAAAAAGGTTTGGACAAGTTCCTGGAGGAAACGTCCATAGTCTATAATTGAGATGGACATGGGGGAAGCCACTACTTGCCCTGGGATTGGTAGCAAGAATCTTGCTACTATTTGGGTTTCCATGGCAAAAACAGCTATAGGAGCGGAAATCACGTGGCAACATTATCACTGAATTCACTAAACACTATGTTTATTATTGTAAAGGTCACTATTAAAAAATGTCTTGGCAAGACAGACAGGCATCAGATGTTACCAGTAAAATGAGCTATAGGACCTCCTATACCTCACAGCTATTCCAGATCCCAGCTCTCAAGCTTGCATGAATCATTTGCCTCAATTGTCTCTCTCATTTTTTACATAACACCATATTGCAAAAAATATGTCAATTATTTTTTGTAACAGTGGCCAATCTGACCTGGATTGGCCACTGTTGGAAGCAGGATACTGGGGGGTGTTTTACTAAGGCGCACAAGGGCATTTAGCGTGCACTAAAAATAGATGCGCGCTAAATGCTAGAAACGCCAATGTATTCCTATGGGTGTCTCTAGCATTTAGTGCGTTCCTATTTTTAGCACGTGCTAAAAACGCTAGCGCACTTTAGTAAAAGACCGCCTCAAAGAACAAAATGACAGAGTATATTCAAAAGCATGGATTAATGAGACATGCAACTTGGGTTTAGTAAAGGGAAATCTTGCCTCACCAATCTACTACATTCCTTTGAAGGGGTGAACAAACGTGGATAAAGGTGAGCCGGTTGATATTGTGTATCTGGATTTTCAGAAGGCATTTGGAAAGTCATGGGATAGGAGGTAGTGTCTGATTGTGGATTAAAAACTGGTTAAAAGATAGAAAACAGAGAGTAGGGTTAAGTGGTCATTATTCTCAATGGAGAAGGGTAGACAGTGGGGTTCCCCAGTGGTTTGTACTAGGTCTACTGCTTTTTTAAACATATTTATAAATGTTCTGGGGGTGGGAATAAATTTGCTGATGACACAAAGTTATTCAAAGCTGTTAAATCGCAAGGGGATTGTGGAAAATTGTAAGGGGACCTTATGAGACTGGGAGACTGATGGCAGATGACATTTAATGTGAGCAAGTGTAAAGTGATGCATGTGGGAAAGAGGAACCCGAGCTATAGCTACGTAATGCAAGGTTCCACATTAGGATGGAAGAAACGAGAGGCAGATGAGTAAACTCTGAATAGAATCTCTAGTGACAGTCATTTTCAAATCCATCTCCATTGGTGAAAAAATGCTTTTTGTGCAGAAATAGAATTTTACACCACTTCCTGCGTGATATGGGAGTAAAAGGACAGCATAGAAGTTATAGCCTGTATAGAAGTGGAGGTGTTCACGGGGTCAGAATTTTCACTTATATACAAGCGTTTAAAAATTCAAGCATATGTATGTAAATGAACTTTTTGAAAATTGTGCATTCCCAGGAGCAGATATAAGTGTAAAAGCAGTGCATTTCTGGGGCAAATTCCAAAGTAAAACTTTGTGAATTCTTTTTCTATGAAAACGTGGCAAATTCCACAGGGAGCAACACTTGTATTTTTATCCAAGCACAGTTTTTAAATTACCAACTTAATAACCATGAGAGCAACTGGGCAATCTTGGCTGGCCAAGAGCTGTTTACATACCAACAAGTCTTTTACTGCACTACAAGCCCCTCTCCATCTCTGACCTACATGGCAGAAACATTCTCATCCCTCACACCACCATCAGTTACTCCCTGTGACCTACACCCCAAAACCTTTCCACCTCACACACTGCCACCCAACAAACCCTGTGACCTATACCCCAAAACCTTCCAACCTCACACTGCCAACCAGAACTCCCTGTGACCTACACCCCAAAACCTTCCACCTCACATACTGTTACCAAACACTCCCTGTGACCTATCCCCCAAAAGCTTCCCACCTCCACACTGCCACCCAGCACTCTTTGTGACCTACACCCCAAACTCTTCACACCTCACACACTGCCACCCAACACTTCCTGTGACCTACCCCACAAAATCTTCCCACCTCACACACTGCCAACCAGCACTATGACCTACACCCCAAAACTTTCCCACCTCACAATCCCTGTGACCTACACCCCAAAACCTTCCCACCTCACACACTAGTGTAAGTTTATTTATTTGGATTTTGCTCACACCTTTTTCAGTAGTAGCTCAAGGTGAGCCCTGGGGGGCTTACAATCTAATTTTGTACCTGAGGCAATGGAGGGTCAAGTGACTTGCCAAGATCACAAGAACAGCAGTGGGATTTGAACTGGGCACTTCTGGACATGAAGACTGTGGCTCTAACCACTAGGTCACTCCACCATTAGACCACTCCTCCTCCATAAATGGTTTCTCTCCTGTGTGGTTCATTTGGTGCCTTTTTAGATGTGAAAGCTGAGTAAAGCTTTTCTTACACTCAGAACATATAAAAGGTTTCTCTCCAGAGTGGATAATTTGTGTGGCTGTTATGCACATGGATGTGTACTTTGTGACTCCTCCTTGAACACCCCTACATCCAGGTTGAGTACACACAGGCGTCTACTTTTCATAGCACGCACTTTACACACGGTTATTAGTATATATGTGTGAAAAATCGTTTATACACTGGCCCCTTTAGGGTGAAGTTGTGTAACTGACCTGCCTCCATTTGGATGCACTAAATTTCCTGTATAGAGTCCCTGTGTAACCAGCAGGGGCGTAGCCAGATGGGCAATTTTGGGTGGGCCTGAGCCTAAGGTGGATGGGCATGGAATTCCCCCCCCCCCCCCGGCCCCCCTCTGGTTTGCTCCTCTCCCCATCCCCCCTTGCCCACAAACCCCAATTATTAAATACTTGAGCTGGCGGGGATACCCAAACCCTGCCAGCTGAATATTTCCTCCTCCTTGAGCAGCCAGCACTCTTCCAAACGGCAGCCGGCAGCACTTGCCTCAGACTGATGCTGCTGCCGATAGGCTGTGCATGCTCAGTGCTTTTACATGTGTGAAAACTGAGGATGTGCAGAAGGGCTGGTCTCAGCGTCAGCTCAAGGAAAGTGCTGCTGGCTGCCCAAGAAGAGAAAATCTTCAGCTGGCAAGGTTTGGGGATCCCAACCAGCCACAGCAAGAGTGTCACAATTTTGGATGGGCCTGAGTCCAAAGTGGGTGGGCCCAGGCCCACCTGTGGCTACGCCACTGGTAACCAGGAATTCACATGCCAAACATTTAGGTGCTCAAAGTGTCATAGTGTGAAGAGTTTCAGTGTCTGGTAACCAGAGCTGATATTGTGATGTCATAATGCTTCATTCCACCAATAAGAGCCAACCTCATCAGTGATGTCACAATGGCTTGACTGTCCTATACTTGGCTCAGTTCTGATAGTGTGATGTCATTCCACCAATAAGAACCAACCTCATCAGTGATGTCACAATGGCACACTCTTACTACATACAGCAGTGATTTTGATTTCTAGAGACATTTCTTTTTTTTTTCTTTAAAGGGGGAAAATATCAATGTGGGCTGCCGTTAAGACATGTTATTTTACTTCTAACTCGTGCTATTTTAGCACAGGTCTTATTTTATGGAATGTGACTGCTGGTCAAAATTCTGGTGTGTAGCAGTTTGTTTTTTTGTATGACTGTTCTTCTGTAAATGTTTGTTTTTTCTGTCCTATCTGAAATTGGCATTCCTTTCTGATTTTATGTACCAATTTATTTATTTATTGCATTTATACCCCGCTCTTTCCCACTCGATAGCAGGTTCAGTGCGGCTTACATAGTATGGGTTACAGAGTATCATAGAGATAACACAGTTGTAGGATAGTAGAATTATGGTGTGGATGTATAGAGTAGGACAAGAGGAAGAGATGTGGGGGGAAGGATTGAGGTATAGGTAATATTAGTGATGTGGATTAGGTTGGATTAGAACCCTTTTTAAATTGGTATTTTGTGGTATAACAAGTTTTTAATAGGCATAAACATAATTGGGGTTAATCGTAAAATTATGTCTGAATAGTAGCCTATGTTGAGCTCCCCCCCCCCCCCCCAGTGCTCTAGTGTGATATGTTTGATGCATAAGCACTGAGTGCAGGGTTTTGTATTATTTCACAAAAAGCCTGATTGTGCAGGAAGTGTGTGTTGCTGTCACTGAGGTGACAATACTGCTGGAATATTTTGGTACTGAATGCAGGCTCCCCCCTCCCTTGCTGCCTCACCAGATTATGGTGGAAAGGTGGCAGGATTTGATCCCAGTGTCCTTCAGCCCTCCTGCTCTACAGCATTGACAGTTTGCTCACGTCCTGAGCCATCTAAGGCTGACCTGATTTTCTGCCAGATACTCTCCAGGCATTTTTCTGTTTTTAACCCCTAAATGTTCTCTGCTGTCATCTGTTGCATGTAGAATTTGAGGTCTGTTTCTGGAGCAGTGAGTCATGGCAGGACTATCTATAATCAAATATTTTCATCTTCAGTTCTTGAGAAATTATCTTTCTACATCCTTCTGTTTTATCTCCCTTTCACCATTCAGTCTTACGCCACACTCCTCCTCCCCCCCTCTCAGATTCAGGAATCTCTATTGACCCAAAAACTTTTATACAGAGGGAGGGGCAATTGTCAAAGCCATTTGCATGGCTAAAACTGCAGTTTACCATAGTAATAGTGGGTTTGAAAATTGGTCACCTTCAATGTTAGTAAAATTGCCTATGTCGTGGTGGGCAACCTTTGTACAGAGAGGGTTGCATGAATGTTAGAACTACTCCTAGCAGGTCACAACATTACGCAATGTTGGAACTGGAAATGTACAGAGCTCCATAGACCCTCTGTGATAAATAAGTAAAAATTTAACAAAAAAATGCTGGAAACAAATCGCTAGAGTGGCTATTCTGAAAATATTTGTGAAATACAGTATTTAAAAGTGCCAAAACTCTGGTTAATGGTGTTTTCTGTATCTACTTCCCATGGTCTTGCAGGGCACATAAAATTCACCCCTAATACCTGCCCTCGGATGTTCTAGGTATATAAAAAAATTGTCAACCCATACTCTAACGGTATAAGTAACCTTTACCCTTACTGTTTTTGTGCCATGTCCTGTTCTAAATCTTGATTGATAACCAGCATAATTCCCCAGTTTGTTCCAATCAATCTTCAATTTGATGATAACATAATTTCTCTATTGCCTTTCTGAAAACCGGTTGGTAACGTACAGACAACCCAGGGTAGATACCCTGAAAGGTGTGGATAACACAAGGAGGGCTCTAGAAAAGCTTAAAGAATGGCCTAGAATTTGACAGCTAGGATTTATTGCTAAAAAAAAAAATGCAGGGCTGTGTATTTGGGCTGCTAAAACCTGAGGGAGTGGTACAGTATAGGGGCTGAAGAAATTCTGTGCATGAAAGAAGAGTGGGATTTGGGGGTGATTTGTATCTGATTAATTTAAAATGGTCAAACATGTTGAAAGAGCAATGACAAAAGCCAGAAGGATGCTTCATGCATAACGAGAGGAATAGCCAGTAGGGAAAAGGAGGTGCTCGTGCCTCGGTATAAGTCAACAGTGAGAAGGCAATTGGAGGACTGTGTATACTTCTAGAGACCACACATAGAGGGGCATAATCGACCAGAAACGCCTATCTCCATGGGCGTTAATCTCCGAGAACGGGTCCGTGAAGGGGCGGAGTGAACCGTATTTTTTAAAAAAAATAGACGCCCATGCTTTATTCGCCAAGGTGTGAGCTGGGCGTTTTTGCTTTTCACCGATAATGGAAAATGAAATCGCCCAGCTCAAAAACGAATAAATGCAAGGCATTTGTTCGTGGGAGGGGCCAGGATTCATAGTGCACTGGTCCCCCTCACATGCCAGGACACCAACCGGGCACCCTAGGGGGCACTTTTACAAAAACAAAAAAAAAGGTAAAAGAGCTCCCAGGTGCATAGCACCCTTCCCTTGGGTGTTGAGCCCCCCAAATCCCCCTCAAAACCCACTGCCCACAAGTCTACACCAGTACTATAGCCCTAAGCGGTGAAGGGGGGCACCTACATGTGGGTACAGGGGGTTTGGGGGGGGTTGGACGACTAGTAGCATTAAGCAGCACAATTGTAACAGGTAGGGGGGGGATGGGCCTGGGTCCACCTGCCTGACGTCCACTGCACCCCCTAACAACTGTTCCAGGGACCTGCATACTGCTGCTTGGGAGGAGGGTATGACATTTGAGGGTGAAAGTAAAAAGTTGTGAAACATCATTTGTTGTGGTGGGAGGGGTTAGTGACCACTGGGGGAGTCAGGGGAGGTCATCCCCGACTCCCTCTGGGGGTCATCTGGTCATTTAGGGCACTTTTTGGGGCCTTATTCGTCAAAAAACAGGGTCCAGGAAAAGTGCCCTAAATTCTAGCTACAAACGCATCCATTATCGGCGAAGGGCGCCCATCTCTGTTCGGGTGATAACCACGCCCCAGTTCCGCCTTCACCACGCCTCCGACACTCCCCCGTCAACTTTGTCCGCATCCGCGACGGAGTGCAGTTGAAAGCGTCCAAAGTTCGGCTTTCGATTATGCCGCTTTATTTGTTTTTGTGAGAGGAACGCCCATCTCCCGATTTAGGTCGGAACTTGGGCGTTATTCTCGTTCGATTATAAGCAGGATAGTAATATAGTAACATAGTAGACGACGGCAGAAAAAGACCTGCATGGTCCATCCAGTCTGCCCAACAAGATAAACTCATATGTGTATACCTTACCTTGATTTGTACCTGCCTTTTTCAGGGCACAGACCGTATAAGTCTGCCCTCCACTATCCTCGCCTCCCAACTACCAACCTCTCTTCCCCCACCTGCTCCGCCACCCAATTTTTGGCTAAGCTTCTGAGGATCCATTCCTACTGAAGCTTAGAAAATATAAGAAAATATAGAAAATATAAGCCAAACTGAGTCGGTCCACAGGTGACTTTCATAAAATTACTCTCCAAGAAATCATGAGACAAGCATGGAGAATCTCTGAAGGAGAGATGGATTGTAGAGCTTAGCAGTCGATGTGGATGGTCAAATGGATGTGTATAGCCTTTATTTATATTTCTACGAAAAAGGCCTACTATGGATATATGGGAAGGTAGGGACAAAACAGTGGTCCCCACTCTGAAATTCTAGTTGAAGACCTTTGCCCACCCTCCTGCTGTGGCTGTCCAGAAGAGGTAGAACAGTGTTATCCTTTGCTGTAGATCTTATTCCCTTGGGGGGTTACGATCTCTGGGCCTACGAGCAGTCATTTTGATGAGTGGAGAGTTCCTGTTTGGATTAGCCACTCTTTGCTCTTAGATTCTAACATTTGTTTTGATTAGTCTATGTCTTTTTGATTCATGCCTTCCTTCCTACCGTTTCCTTCCTGACAGATGTATGGTAGATACACTCAGGAGCTCGGGGTTTTTGCCAAGGAAGAAGCAGCTCGAATCCGGCAAACAGAAGAGCGAAGGCCTTTTGGGAGGGAGCTTGCCAGAGTCCCAGAATTCATTGAGTATGACGGGGGGCGATGCGCCAAGTGTAAAGGTAGAAAACGAGACACTCTCTTCATAGGGGAACATACTGTAGAATGGCCAATAACATTTTTAATTAACTGCAGTGGTTTCAGAGAGTCGGGGATGAGGGAGTGGGAGTGGAGAGGAGGGTGAGTACACTCAGAATGGGACATGTGGGAGTGGAGAGGAGGGTGAGTACACTCAGAATGGGACATGTGGGAGGGAATAGGAAGGTGAATTATCTCAGAGTGGGAGATGGGGAATGGAGAGAAGAGGAGAGGAGGGTGAGTACACTAAGAATGGGAGATGGGGGACTGGAGAGGAGGGTGAGTACACTCAGAATGGGACATGTGGGAGTGGAGAGGAGGGTGAGTACACTCAGAATGGGAGATGTGGGAGGGAATAGGAAGGTGAATTATCTCAGAGTGGGAGATGGGGAATGGAGAGAAGAGGAGAGGAGGGTGAGTACACTAAGAATGGGAGATGGGGGACTGGAGAGGAGGGTGAGTACACTCAGAATGGGACATGTGGGAGTGGAGAGGAGGGTGAGTACACTCAGAATGGGAGATGTGGGAGGGAATAGGAAGGTGAATTATCTCAGAGTGGGAGATGGGGAATGGAGAGAAGAGGAGAGGAGGGTGAGTACACTAAGAATGGGAGATGGGGGACTGGAGAGGAGGGTGAGTACACTCAGAATGGGACATGTGGGAGTGGAGAGGAGGGTGAGTACACTCAGAATGGGAGATGTGGGAGGGAATAGGAAGGTGAGTTATCTCAGAGTGGGAGATGGGGATTGGAGAGAAGAGGTGGGTGAGTACACTAAGAATGGGAGATCTGGAGAGGAGGGTGAGCACACTCGGAGATGGGGGACTGGAGAGGAGGGTGAGTACATTCAGAATGGGAAGTGTGGGAGTGGAGGGGAGAGTGAATATATGAACAGGAGGTGTGGGAGTGGAGAAGAGGGTGAGTACAGTCAGAATGGGAGATGTGGTAGTGGAGAGGAGGGCAAGTACACTCAGAATAGGAGGTGGAGGGGAGGGTGAATAAACTCTGAATGGGAAGTGTGGAGGGGAGGGTGAATATATGAACGGGAGGTGTGGGAGTGGACAGGAGGGCGAGTACACTCAGAATGGGAGATGTGGGAGAGGAGGGTGAGTACATTCAGAATGGGAGGTGTGGGAGTGGATAGGAGGGGGAATATACTTTGAATGGGAGATGGGGGAGTGGAGAAGAGGGTGAGTACATTCAGAATGGGAGGTGTGGGAGTGGAGGGGAAGGTGAATATACTCTGAATGGGAGTTGTGCGAGTGGAAAGGAGAGGATGGTGAGTACACTCAGAATGGGAGGTACGGGAGTGGAGGGGAGGGTGAATACACTGAACGGGAGGTGTGGGAGTGGAAGGGAGGGTGAATAAACTCAGAATGGGAGGTGTGGAGGGGAGGGTGAATATACTCGGAACAGGAGGTGTGGGAGTGGAAGGGAGGGTGAATATACTCGGAACAGGAGGTGTGGGAGTGGAAGGGAGGGTGAATATACGCAGAACAGGAGGTGTGGGAATAGAGGGGAGGGTGAATACACTCGGAATGCTTTGATTAAGGTCCACTTTCTGAGGAAATTCTATAAATAGCACTCAAAATTCAACGCAGTAAAATATTGGCGCAGAATGTATTCTATAATGGGCGTTGTGGGATCAGCACCTTTTATAGAATAGTACATAGCACCGGGATTTGCACTTAACTTTGGGCATGAAGAGTTAACTCCAACTGAAACCAGGTGTAAATCCCAGCATGCAGGTTGGACATGGATCCCCCAAATTCTATGACACTGTGTGCATTTTAAGGGAAAGTCCCTGGCTCACCATGCCCCTTCTATAGCCACACCCCGTTTGCAGATCCATGCAGAAACACAACTTCTGTACTATTCTTATACCCCCTCGAGTACTCTGTAGATAATTCTCTCTTATCCGTCCCCTTCTCCTCTACTGCTAATTCTAGACTCCGTTCCTTTTGTCTTGCTGCACCCCCACGCCTGGAATAGACTTCCCAAGCCTGTACGTCTAGCCCCATCTTAGACCGTTTTCAAGTCCAAACTCAAAGCCCACCTCTTTACCACTGCTTTTGACTCCTAACTCACTTGCCCTGTCATTTATCCTCACCTCTTTATTCCCTTACCCTTAATTGTTCTGTCTGTCTACCTGTCTTATCTAGATTGTAAGCTCTTTGAGCAGGGACTGTCTTTTATGTATGGTGTACAGTGCTGCGTATGCCTTGTAGCGCTATACAAATGATAAATAGTAGTAGTAGTACTATTCTATAAAGAGGTACATAAGATACCTTGTTGCAGCATCTTGCATCCATTAGAACACTTTTTTGTGTCAAGAATTGAGCATAGAAGTAGCACCTAACATTCGGCATCATACTTAGCATTTCCCCCTCTGTGCTCAGTTATACTTTTAAGCTTGCCAGCCTCTCTGGATGCCTGTAGCTTACCCTGAAACCACAGCACTTTAAGGAAAAGCTTCCAGAGTTTAATTGTTTTGTTTTTTTACTTTTAAATTTGCCAGCTCCTCTGCTTGCTTGTGGTTTATACCGGTTCCCAAAGTGTACACACTCTACTGGATTCTTCTGACCACTCCAGGCCGAATTTTCTCTGTTGTTCTCCCAGCATGTCCAGCACTGCAAATCCCAAAGAGAAAAGGAATCCAGCCCTGACTAAACTTCTTGAGTTCCCTTTCTCGAGCAGGGCTAGTCCATTTATCCTGTGTATATGTCCTTACACTGTTCTGCACTGAGGCCCTAAACTCCTGGAGGTTTATGAATTTGTCTTCTTATACTGAGAAGCACTGATCCCACCGCTGAACCATATGTGGTAGTATGGATTAGCAGCTTAGCCGCAAGGCCTCATAAGCTGCAGCAGACACAGGTTGCAGGTAAGAGTCAAACCACTTTATAAATGAACACAAAGGAAAATAGCCAACCCTGTTTCCTCACAGGCTTGGTACTTCTAGTAGTCTTTTCAAAGACAGTCACAGTTTCAACAATCAATGGATAATTGGCCTACCTTAGCTGTTTTCAGTTATATCTCATACAATCCCTGGTGGCATAGACTTGATGCTTCTTACAACCTAGGGTGCAAATGTCTAAGCTAGGCCCACTCCTCTTCCCTGAAATTCCCATCTCATACTGCAGTCAAGCCAGAACACCCGAGGAGGATCCTCACCTGGGCCCTCCCCATTCTGTTCTGCCAGAGGGCTTTTAACTTCCTGCTCTCTGCTTGAGCCCCATCCTCTTGGCTAGACAGGCCAACATCCCTATTCTTAAGACAGCTCTGCACTGACATGTATGGTGGTTTTGTTCCCACCTCCCCACCCACTACTCAAATCTTCTTCTTGTCTATCAGGACAAAAATCCATCTTGGGAGCCAGTGAAATAGCACATTGGAGAGGCCTCTCTTAAACACTTGCAGGGAGAAGGGAGTTAAATAGGAAAAGAGAGAGGGAGATCTATCCTAGTCAGCAGGAGGCACTGCAGAGAGAAGGGGGTTAAATAGGAAGAGAGAGCCTATGCATTAATCTTGTCTTGAAACCTCTTGGTCTGACCCAGTATGGCAACTCTAATGTTGTTAATCATCTCTATCCTCACGTCCCAGATACAGCATCTGCCCTTCTTCCTGCTCACCCAGAAACCCTTACTACCACAAACTGCAGCCGTCAATATAGGATTCATAATCCGTCAGGATAAGTCATTATTTCTGACACCCCCCCGATAAACAAGGAAGAAGCCTTCTGAGCAAGAAAGGATTTTCTAGGGATCATTGCTGTATCCCTGATGCAGGTTGGTGGGGTTCAATACTATGTCTTCAGGGTGGGTTGGTGGCAGCTCAGTACCTTGTCCCTGATGTTGGGTGATGGGGGGGGGGGGAGTCAGTGTTGAGAGGGGTCAGTGCTAGGTTCTTGAGGGAGACTGATATGGGATGTTGGTTAAGGGGGGGTCAGTGCTGTGTCTCTGATGCAGGTTGATGGGGAGGGGGGGGGGTCAGTGCTATGCCCTCGATGCAGGTTATGTGGGGGTCAGTACATAAGAACGTAAGAAAAGCCATACTGGGTCAGACCAATGGTCCATCTAGCCCAGTATCCTGTTTCCAACAGTGGCCAATCCAGGTCAGAAGTACCTGGTAAACCCAAAAAGTAGCAACATTCCTTGCTACCAATCCCAGGGCAAGTCTCAATAGCAGACTATGGATTTTCCTCCAGGAATTTGTCCAATCCTTTTTTTAAACCCAGATACGCTGACTGCTGTTACCACCTCCTCCGGCAAAGAGTTCCAGAGCTTAACTATTCGTTGAGTGAAAAAAATGTTTCCTCCTATTTGTTTTAAAAGTATTTCCATGAACTTCCTTGAGTGTCCCTTAGTCTATGTACTTTTGGAACGAGTAAAAAATCGATTTACTTCTACTCGTCCTACGCCACTCAGGATTTTGTAGACCTCAATCATATCTCCCCTCATCCATCTCTTTTCCATGCAAAAGAGCCCTAACCTCTTTTTCCTTTCCTCATACGAGAGGAGTTCCATCCCCTTTATCATTTTGGTTGCTCATTGAACCTTTTTAATTTCTGCTTTATCTTTTCCTCTGGCCCTTTTTTTTCATTGTTATCTTTAAGATACAGCGACCAGAATTGCAGACAATACTCAAGGTGAAGTCGCACCATGGAATGATACAGAGGCATTATAGTATTCTTTGTCTTATTTTCTATCCCTTTCCTAATAATTCCTAGAAGTCTGTTTGCTTTTTTCGTACTGTGTCCCAGTGGCGTAGCCAAGGGTGGGCTGGGATGGGCCCAGGCCCTCCCACTTTGGGCTCAGGCCCACCAAGTAGCAGCAAACCTATGATGTGGCTGGCAGGGATCCCCAAGCCCCACCATCCGAAAACTCCCAACAACTGTCCCTCTTGCGTACCTTGTAAATAGCAGATCTTCGCCTCCAGTGAGCAGCGACTGATACATACTGCTCGCTCCGGACCCACAGCCTTCCCTCTGATGTATTCTCCCACCTATGCGGAAACAGGAAGTTGCATCAGAGGGAAGACTGTGAGGTATGCGGGGGAAGGCATGCAGGCGAGAGAGGGCGAGACCATATCACTTGTGGGACAAGGTGGAGTTCTTCTGCCCACCCATCTTGGGCCCAGGCCCACCCAAAACTGGGTGTCTGGCTATGCCCCTGCTGTGTCCATGATGTGGATTATTTGTGTGTGGAGGGGGGGGGGTCAGTACTGTGTCTCTGATGTTGGTTAGGAGGGGGGCTGAACGCGCTGTGTCCCCAGTGTGGGTTGGGGGGGTCAGTACTGTGTCCTCAATGTTCTTTTGCCACAGTTAAACATTTTGTCCTCTCCTCCAGTTTGCACCATTCAGTGCCAAAAGTTCTTGGTCTCGCGAGTGGGTGAGGACTGGATATTCCTGATCCTGCTCGGCCTCTTGATGGCCCTGGTGAGCTGGGCCATGGATTACACAATCGCCACTTGCTTACAAGGTAAGAAACAACAGCGGCTGTCTTCATAACTTGACTCTCTAGAACCCCCTTCAGGTCTCATAGTGAAGTGAAAGAAGAAAACAGAGATCAGTCTCTGTCCCTGCCAGCAAGGAGTGCTGAAGGAAGGAAGGAGTTAAATAGCATGAGAGAGAAGACGAGGGAGATCTATCCCAGCCAGCAGGAGGCGCTGCAGGGAGAAGGGAGTTAAATAGGAAAAGGAGCTCTATCCAGCCAGCAGGAGGCACTGCAGGGAGAAGAGATATATTGGAACAGCGAGAGAGAGGGAGAGACCTGTTTCAGGAGCATGAGATAACAGCAGGGAATGGGGTTGGGGTCACACAGGGATAGGAAAAGACAGATATCTATCCCAGGCAGTTGGAGGTGCTGTGTGGAATGTGGTAGGAGAGCACAAGGGAGAGATGTATATACAGTACGTTTTTACTAGCAAAAAAGGTGCCGGTACTCAAATGCTAGGCCACCCTTCAGGAGTGAGGTGATCACTGAGGGATCCACCCCACAATGGCCAGGCCCCCTGCAACCAGTTACAGAATTTATGACAAGGCAGAATTGGTGTGTAGAGCCTGAGCTCTTTCATTAAAACTTGGGGTCCATGGGTCAATTTTAGCAGACAATAGAAAAAGTACCGGTGTTGCAGGAATTGATGCATGAATTTATGATACTTCAGGAGTCAGACAGCACACACCAGAATGAGAGAGTAATCTTCTTTATTTGCCAGCAAACAAAGTAGAACATCAGCATTAAGTCTCTTCTTCTCTTTCTCAGCTCTCTTTGTCTCTCTCTCAGCTCTCTGTGTCTTTCTCTCAGCTCTCTGTGTCTTTGTGGCTTCTGTCTCAGCTGCTTCTCTTCTTATGCTGTCTTCTCCTTCTTCTGTCTGTTCCTTCTGTCCTTCTCTTTCTTCTGAGCTCCTTCTGACGTAACCTGCTTCTTCTCCCACTTAAATACAGTTCTATCTAGCCTAGCCTAGCCCCCTTACTCTCCAATTGGTTAAGGAATAGATTGATTACCTTGCCTCAACCAATCAGCTCCATACAAATATCAGTTACATAGGTTCCAGACATCCTAAACTGACCTGTGACCTGGGGGCCCCTCAAGCTAGACATTTGGGCTCCAGAACTCCTGCATGTTATTATGATTGATTTCTCATCTATAGCTTAACCTGGGTTCACTTAGAGGATAATGGATATTCTTACATTTATTATTCTCATATTCCTAGTACTAACTGCTAACTAAACTCTGGCATTCATTAAAGGGGTCAAGGGCCAATCTTACTTAATAGCATACATATCAGGTTATTACTTTCAAGACCATTTCTACATTTTACCTATAATTAATCAAGGAGAAGAGAGCTGACTAGTCCTGACCTCTTTCACCTATCAGCTTATACATTGAACCAGCCAGAACTATGGCTAAGTCAAACCACATGTTGATCTCTTCACTGCAGCCCTACTCAGAACGTCAGACAGAGAGTTGAACAAACATTCCACACAGAATTATTAATTTACACAGAATACAGCATATTCTAAAGTAAGCATCCTTATAAAACATATTCTAAATATCAAGAACTTCTAAATTCTAATCTATTGCCTCTCTCTAAACAGTATTTCTGCCTAATCTTTAACTACAATGTGTCATATGTCTGGCTCATGCCTGCTTACAAAGGCTGCTCAGCATGCCTAATAGCATACAAATGTTGAGCTAGCTTTCATTATTCACAAGGGACAGAGTTTCATTTCTCACTGACCTTTCTAACCTTTTGCTCGGCAAGCTAGACATTGAAATAATATGAACCATCTGGCATTCCTTCACTTTAGTTGCAGAACTGAGAATTTAAAATAGTATTTGAGCACCTTTAAACAGAATTAACCCTTCATATGATTTCTCAGAATTAATCTTGGCCCACTGCCTCACCGGTACTCAGTAGCCCCAAGTACCCCCTCAAAAAAAGCCCTGTGTATATGCAAGAGTGAGTCAGTGCTGCATATGGGAGCTGTCTAGTTATGTGTGTCGGTGCATTTGTTAGGTTGGGATTACTGAAGTGTTGAGCCCTCGTGGAGAGTCACTGGAGGAAGTGACTGGGACCGTTGTCCAATGTACAACAACTGGTGAAGGGGTCAGAGCTTCTGGTGGATTGGGGAGTCCGGCCCGTAAGAGGGATTTAGGGCAGGAAGAAGATTGCCCAAAGCCAGGGTGCAACCCTGTGAGGTACACCGCAGAAGAAGGACAGCCATAAGGGATCTGTAGTAACGGAGATTATCTGGAGGAGGAGAAAACAATCCTGGGGTGACATCTGGCTGCAACATAGGCATAAGCGGAGAAACTGTAAATATGCAAATAGCCCTGGAGAGAAATGTTCCCTGTAAATACTCCTGAGCAGTGCAGTGGTAGACGTGTCCCCCACGGAATGACAATAATTTGACGTCGTGTTATAGAAGAAATTCATATCATTGACTGCATTAAGGATCTCTGAGTCAAGAAAAGTTACAATAAAAAGTTGAAGTTTGTTATTAAACCTTCTGGAGTGTCACGTGGTTCCTGGACTGGGGAGCGTGTGGAACCCCAAACTGGAAAAGTGTCTCCCAAACCCCCGGATCGCTATTCCGGACCATTTCCCGCCCCAGCTCGACTGTATGTGGACTGGAAAGAAGCGTGGGGTACGAGTGGCCTGAGAGTGAGCGGAGACTGTGGAATTTGAAGAAGTGAGACTTGTTGTCCGGGTTCGGAGCTAGTACCGGGTGAAACCCTCTGGGTCTGGTTTTAAACACCTGAGTTTACAAAGGGGAGGGCTGGAAATACCGGATTATGTGAGGGAAGGTTTAGTGGAGGGAACAGGACCATAGACCTTGAAAACGTACCTCATGTGTGTGTCTAGTAATGCGTATGACTATGAATGTGCTGTGTACATGCTAGATGTGGTTTGGTGTGTGAGACTGTGTGTGTGGTTGTGTGTAGGAGTGAGTGTGTGAACTGGATTGGCCACTGCTGGAAATAGGCTAGTGGGCTTGATGGACTGTCAGTCTGTCCCAGTACGGCAATGCTTATGTTCTTACACACAAAGCTTTTTGTGATAAATTCAGCAGGTGGCCGAATATTTATCTGTGGATTTTCAGCTGAGCAGTGTGCTCAGTCGCAAATGCTGAAAAGATGTCAAGACTTCACATGGATTACTTACTTGTGTAAAGTTACGCCTGCTGTTTCTGTTGATTGCACTGGTTATATGAATGCTTGGTGCAATATTACCACTATTCTCAGCCCACACCAAATTTTGCCCTGTTTAGCAACTAGTACAGGGCAAATTAATTCAAATGCCGGGATTTTGTGTTTTAAATAAAAGCAGATAAGCGGCTGACTGTGTAATGCGTTTGAATCAGCGAGTCACACCCTGTACATTCAGCTTTCTTCCTGGTATTGGGGAGGGGGTCATTTTTGACAATGTGATATTTGCATAATAATAAAAGATTCTATACTTTCTCTTCTCTCCTCAGCTCAGAAGTGGATGTACGGTGGCCTGGGTATGAATGTCTTTCTCCAATATCTGGCCTGGGTCACCTACCCTGTGGTGCTCATCACCTTCTCTGCAGGATTCACACAGATTCTGTCCCCTCAGGCTGTAGGTATGTGGTCAGAGATGAGGGGAAGGAGGGCTGCCTCTCTCGCTCTTTCATGTCCTGTGTTTCAATGTGCTTCTACCAGATTCTCGCTCCATGTGATCTGCCATGACATGGCCTTCACTATAACAGGGACCTGGTTTAAGAAGGTAAAGTAGACGCCTGCTGGGAAGCTACTTTTATAAAGAGAAGTAGTTGCTTATATTTCTATAAAATACTAGTGAAAGTACCAGAAATTGTCTACCTTGTAGGCCTGGAGCAGGTGTAAATGTCCAGGGTCTAGATTCTTCACGTATCCTTCCAGATTAGGGTATTTATAATCCTTGCATTTACCCATTCACTGGGTAAATCTCTCTTATCTGCACCCTTCTCTTCCACTGCTATCTCCAGACTCCGTTCCTTTTATCTTGCTGCACCATATGCCTGGAATAGACTTCCTGAGCCGGTACGTCAAGCTCCATCTCTGGCCATCTTCAAATCTAAGCTAAAAGCCCACCTTTTTGATGCTGCTTTTAACTCCTAACCCTTATTCACGTGTTCAGAACCCTTATTTTATCATCCTCACTTTAATATTCCCTTATCTCTTGTTTGTCCTGTTTGTCTGTCCTAATTAGATTGTAAGCTCTGTCGAGCAGGGACTGTCTCTTCATGTTCAAATTTACAGCGCTGCGTACATCTAGTAGCGCTATAGGAATGATAAGTGGTAGTAGTAGTAAGCTCAACTCAGGAGAGAGACCTTGGGGTGTTGGTGTCTGAGGATCTGAAGGTGAAGAAACAATGCGACAAGGCGACGGCCGTGGCCAGAAGGATGCTAGGCTGTGTAGAGAGGGGCATAACCAGCAGAAGAAAGGAGGTTTTGATGCCCCTCTACAAGTCGTTGGTGAGGCCACACTTGGAGTATTGTGTTCAGTTTTAGAGGCCGTATCTTGCTAAAGATGTAAAAAGACTGGAAGTGGTGCAAAGAAAAGCTACAAAAATGGTATGGGATTTGCGTTGCAAACCGTACGAGGAGAGACTTGCTGACCTGAACATGTATACCTTGGAGGAAAGGAGAAACGGGTGACATGATACAGACATTCAAATATTTGAAAGGTATTAATCCACAAACAAACCTTTTTCAGAGACGGGAAGGCGGTAGAACTAGAGGACATGAATTGAGGTTGAAGGGAGGGCAGACTCAGGACAACTGTCAGGAAGTATTTTTTCACAGAGGTGGTCGAGATGAAAGCGGTAATGGAATTCAAACGTGTGGGATAAACACAAAGGAATCTTGTTTAGAAGGAATGGTTCCGCGGAGATTGGGTGGCGACGCTGGTAATTGGGAAACAAAATGGGAGCTGGGCAGACTTCTACAGTCTATGCCCTGATCATGACTGAATAGATAGGGATGAGCTGGTGTGTAAATTTTAAGGGCTTTGACGTTACCTTCAGAACTTAGTACAAGAACAGTGCTGGGCAGACTTCTACGGTCTATGTCTTAAGAAAGGCAAGGACAAATCAAACTCATGTATACATATAAAGTATCTTGTTGGGCAGACTGGATGAACCATAGAGGTCTTTATCTGCCATCATGTACTATGTTACTTTATGTTACTATAAAATATTGCAGGGCCTGGTCCTTAACTATTTATTTCAACTTGTGGTTTTTGTACTTCAGCTAGAATCCTTAGATTTCATAATTCCAGTCTAATTTTGTTTTCCATTGGTTAAGGGGAAAAAAAGATTGAGATTCTTAGCATGTTCCTGGGTGTTTCAGTTTGCAAAATTGTGAAAAGATATCCTGCTTTTATTTTGTAGCTCCATTCTTACCTGAATTTTCCTGGTTATTCAGGAAATTTGTATTAAGTAACATTTTGTGATTAAGTTAGTCTGTTTTATTGTGGATATTATCCTGGGTTGTGTCGTTAGCCGCTTAGAACCGTGAGCTTACAGCGGCATATAAGACTGTGTGTTGTTATTCTCATAGGTCTTTTGGCCCAGATTCCGTATCATTTTTGTTGCTTTTCTCTTAACTGCTTCAAATCTTTATGTCCTTAGCGAGATACGACCTCCAAAACTGAACACAATACTCCACGAGACCTCACCAATGACTTGTACAGGAACATCAACACCTCCTTTCTTCTGCTGGTTATACCCCTCTCTATTTAGCAATTTAAATGGCCAAAGATATTCATTCATGTGGCGTAGATATAGAAAATAATCATAATAACATAGTGGAAGCCCCATCCAGTCTGCCCAAAAAGATAAACTCATAAGATATGATGTGATATTACATATGTATATCTTGAAAAGTGGGAATTGAACCAGGGTCCCTTGGTTTAACGTCCTCATGTGATCAATGCTGCAGCTTTTAAATATTGGCCTCAATGTGAATAGATTTGAAAATGCAAATCTTCTTCCATTACATATCCCTCCTCCCCCTCCCCCCCAGCCCTAAGCAGGGCCCTGAAACCTTACCTTATAATGCAGGTAAGAGACCAGCATTGCTGAGCAGCAGTCAGACTGTAAAAACGAGGCTGCTGTCAATTATTCAAAATGGTTTATTCAGTTCATGGGAAGAGTTAATAAGATAAATTGTCAGAATTAACATGTCGGGCCATCTAAGTGACAGCTCAATGTCCAGTTAAAAGGAGGAGGGGTGAGAGACGTGCAGATACTCAGCTCTGTCCAGTGAACTAGCACAATTCACAGATGGCCAGGTGAGTTATCTAGGAATAACCCCTGACATCTCTTTAAATATCCAGGTCAAAATAACCAGATTTATCAGGGATTCTACTTGCATCAATGACTTGGAAATTTGGTTCCTGCCTCACGGTGCACTTGAAAAAGGTTTTAGCTTTTGGGTCTTTGGGACGTTTCTCCTCAAATCATTTCTTGATCTGCCTTACTGATGTTTTACATGAAATTTGCCAGTCCTAATGTCCTTTACAGTATTGTTCATTAGCACATGCTTTGTATCGCTTAAAAGCAGAACCTGGGCCTATCTTACCTGTACTTCTACCTTCCTTACCTGTGTCTCCCCCATCTTAGCTGTTCCTCCGCCTGCCTTAGCTGTGCCTCCGCCTGCCTTAGCTGTACTTCCTTCCTTCCTTATCTGTGCCTCCCCCTATCTTACCTGTGCCTCCGCCTGCCTTATCTGTACCTCCACCTTCCTTAGCTGTGTTCCTCTCTCTGTAGGCTCTGGAATCCCTGAGATGAAGACCATTTTACGAGGTGTGGTCCTAAAGGAATACCTCACTTTGAAGACTTTTGTAGCGAAGGTCATTGGCTTGACTTGTGCCCTGGGCAGTGGAATGCCCCTGGGGAAAGAGGTGAGGATCTTTCTATGGGCGCTGGGTCACGCATGTGAGACAGCCCTCCCATCTTATATGCTGCAGTTGTGAAAGACTGCGTGTCCTCTGTCCGTCCGTCCGTCCCCCCCCCCAGCACCTTATTTATCTCAGTGTGTTGGTCTTTGTGTTAACACACACACACACTCGTGTGTCCCAATGTGACAGCCTGTGCCACACATCTTCCTTTTCCCCTGTATTGCAAACTGTGGTATCTCCGCCTGCCCCCTCTGTACTCTGTTTATGTCTCTTTGCAGGGCCCCTTCGTACACATCGCCAGTCTCTGCGCCTCGCTGCTCTGTAAGCTGCTGTCGCTGTTTGGGGGCATTTATGAGGTAGGAAGAAGCTGGTGCTACAAGTAAATGTAGTTAATAAAATAGGAAGTTTGTAGTGGGGAGGAAGATCCTGGAGGGAAAGACAGGTGGGGTAAAGAAAACAAGCAGGACAGATCAATGGAAGCCCCCCCCCCCAGTTCCTAACAGGAAAGGCCTCCACTTCATAGGCAGGACATATCCACAAAGACACTGTCCACCTAGGAAGTTGGCCATAAATCAAATCCCTCCCCAACTAGGTGACAGGACATGACCACAGTCCCATCATCCAGAGAGACAGGACGTGTCCACAATACCCCCCCCCCCCAAACAGAAAAATAGGAATATCAATACACCCCCCCCCCCCCCCAGTGTAATGGATAGGATACACTCACACCCCACACATGAGAGACAATGACATAAACACAGCATCCCCCAATCTGAAAGAAATGATATAACCCCCCCCCCCCCCAAAAAAAAAATGTAGTCAGGACATACCTATAATTCCCCATCCAGAGGCATGGAATAGCTCATCATACTCCCCCCTCCCACCAGAGAGAGAGGACACACCCACAGTCCCACCGAAATAAGAGATAGAGCACACTCACAGTACTCCAATGTGAGACAGAGGACACGCCCAAAGGAGACAAACACAACACCCTCCCTCAATCTGAGACAGGACACACCCACAATACCTTGCCCTAATCTGAGGGATAAGACACACTCCCAATCTCTCTAACCTGAGGGTCAGGAGAGGCCCGCAGTCCTCTCGCCCAACCCGAGGGTCAGGACAGGCCCGCAGTCCTCTCGCCCAACCCGAGGGTCAGGACAGGCCCGCAGTCCTCTCGCCCAACCCAAGGGTCAGGAGAAGCCCGCAGTCCTCTCGCCCAACCCAAGGGTCAGGAGAAGCCCGCAGTCCTCTCGCCCAACCCAAGGGTCAGGAGAAGCCCGCAGTCCTCTCGCCCAACCCAAGGGTCAGGACAGGCCCGCAGTCCTCTCGCCCAACCCAAGGGTCAGGAGAAGCCCGCAGTCCTCTCGCCCAACCCGAGGGTCAGGACAGGCCCGCAGTCCTCTCGCCCAACCCGAGGGTCAGGACAGGCCCGCAGTCTTCTCACCCAACCTGAGACTCAGGAGAGGCCCGCAGTCTTCTTGCCCAACCTCTGAGGGTCAGGACACAGTTCTTTGGAGTTGGGGAGTTGTTAGTTGTTAGGTTTGTTTTTATTTTCTTTTGCTGTTTTCCTGTTTTATTTACATATAGTGTAAACCCCTTAGATGCAAATATGATAAGCGGTATATCAAGTCAATAAAAGAAACGGACCCCTCCCCGGCAGAGAGTCAGAACACACCCAGGAATGGACCCTCCCCTCTTGAGAGATGACGCCCCCTAAATAGAGAGTGGACCCACCCAGGAGAGCACCCTGAGAGAGAACAGAAGCAAACAGATTCCGTCCCCAGGAGACAGGCCACACCCAGGCAGGTCTTGCCTCAACCTTTCACTTCCACATGTTCCTTTGCTTTGCAGAATGAATCCCGAAACACAGAGATGCTCGCTGCAGCCTGCGCAGTGGGAGTCGGCTGCTGCTTTGCTGCTCCTATTGGAGGTAGGTCAGACCTTAGGAAGAACTAATGGGAAATGAAAGGACTGTGAGAGCGGAGGAATAAGGCAGTGGGCTGAGAACCTGGGAAGTGGGTTCAATTCCTGCTGCAGGTCTTTGTGTAACAAATAAATAAAATAAATAAATCTACAGCTACTATTTCCCATTGAGTCTCATATACATTGCAAGAAATCGCTAATTGGACTGCATCTAATAAACTGAAACTAAATCCTTCTAAGTCCCTTTTTTTTTCTGGTAATTGGCTCCTCTAGATATACACAAAAAGTAGCACATATGAGTTTATCTTGTTGGGCAGACTGGATGGACCGTGAAGGTCTTTTTCTGCCGTCATCTACTATGTTACTATGTAATTTGATCCTTTCATCCATTCTTCAAGGTGTACTGATCCCCCTTAAGACTACGACCAAGATCTTGGAGATTATTTTTGATAGCCATTCCTCATTTATAAGTTGCATCTCCTCGGCAGTTAAGAAATCCTGTTGTAATTCCGTATTTTATATTTGTTAACATTTAACTAAGGCTTCCTGGCTGCTCTTCCCAATATACATTCCTTCCCCACTTTATTGCTGTAAACCGCGTAGATGATTTCTATTTGTAGTATGTTAAATAAATGTGAAAAGTGGAATATAGTATCAGGAGGGCAGTTTTTATGCAAGCCTACCCCTAGTCATAACATACTGGTCATAGGACACCCCCCCGCCCCCCCCCCCCCCCAACCTCCCACTGGTTCTGAACTGTCACAATATTTTTAAAGTTTCACAAAAACCTAATGTAGAAAATATATGTCATTAAATAAATTGGGCTAGGAGGATGGTGTAAATGTATTTTAAATGGCCCACCTTCTGCACTATTTTGTTGTACTGTGTGCTAAAAGAAACTCGGACAGAAATAGAATGAAAGAGAACCCGTTTCTTTCAAATTATGTGTCTGCACGGTATCAGCTCTTCCCCTGCCTCACTCCTCTACTGCTTTCTCTCAGAACAGATTCTGCGGAGTTTTAAAATGTCTTTCTCCGTTTTCCAGGTGTTCTCTTCAGCATTGAAGTCACATCTACATTTTTTGCAGTCAGAAATTATTGGCGAGGCTTCTTTGCTGCCACCTTCAGTGCCTTTATCTTCCGTGTCCTCGCTGTATGGAACAAGGATGAAGGTAAAAGGGGCTGTTTCTATGCGTATAAAGTTAGAGGGTGTCACAGTTCAGGAAAGGTGAGGCCCTTGGGCATCAACCAAGTTGGCGCTACCCGGTCAACCCGAAGGTTAGCCGGACCCCGACTGGTGGCAGACAAGTCACCCAGGCAAGGCACTGGACAAGAGTCACAGTAGGGAACCAGAGTCTAGACTAACAGAAACAGAAGACAAGGCAGGGCTGGAACTGGAAGACAGGACTGGAATTTGAAGGCAAGGTAGGAAGCAGGGCAGGAGTGGGACTGGAGACAAGGCAAGAATGAGCTGAGGTAGGGTTGGAGCCAACAGCAACAAACAGAGATGGGGCTGCAGACAAGTCAGGAACAACTGAGGCAGTGCTGGAATGCAGCACAGACACTAGACGCCATTAGGAGATCTGTGTTGCAAAGGCAAAGCCTGGGGGGTCCCATAGTTCCTTATAAGGGCCTTCACTAATGATGTCACACTCTCTGGTGCCCCAGAATGAAGCTTGAAACACACTGAAAGAGGCAGTAGGAGCACCAGAATGAGTCTAGACTACTGGAACATCAGAGTGAGGCTTGGGTTATCTCCGGAATGAGGCTTGGAGCATAGTCCAACAGGTAAACAGGCAGTGGAAGCATCAGTGCAGGAGGGAAGCAGTGCTAGGGGGGAACCCGACCACTGGAAGAAAAGGAGAGTCTGGATGTGGGGGCACGGTCACAGCTGTGACATAGGGATAGTGCCACAAAGGGCCATAGTGCTAATCCAAGGGATAATGAAACAAAAAGAAAACTCCAAGAAAACAATCAGAACTCACGGAATGAGAACTCCAAATAGGAGGAAATATTTATTTTACTCAAAGAATAGTTAAGCTCTGGAACTCTTTGCCAGAGAATGTGGTAAGAGCGGTTAGTGTATCTGTGTTTTAAAAAGGTTTGGACATGTTCCTGGAGGAAATGTCCGTAGTCTGTTATTAAGATGGGCATGGGGGAAGCTACTGCTTGCCCTTGGATTGGTAGACTGGAATGTTGTTGCTAATTGGGTTTCTGCCAGGTTCTTGTCACCTGGATTGGCCACTGTTGGAGGCAGGTTACTGGGCCAGATGGACCATTGGTCTGATCCAGTATGGCTATTCTTATGTTCTTAAGCCTTACAAAGGGGCAGTGGCCACGGATCGCCACAGTGTTACTCAAAGGAGTGGTGAAACAAACAGTAAAAGTGCCACAGGTGGCCACAGTGTGTCACAAAGGGGCAGTGCCAGTGCCATGGATAGTGAAAGTGTAATAGGCTGAGATTGTAGACATTCGGATAAATGGTTCTGAAAACTGCTCTCTTAAAGGGACAGTGTCATAGTACATGTAGTGGGGCAGAGCCACTGAAAGGATCTGTTCAATAGATGTCCATGAATTCATCTGAAAGGACACCACCACAGGTATCCAGACTGCCACTGAAAGGGCTGGTAACATAGTAACAGACGGCAAAATAAGACTAGCGTGCAGGAGCAGGGTGAGAGTGATCTGGGACCCCAGGCAATAAGGGTCATAGACCCCTCAACCTCCCATCAGACAGAGATCACTGGTTCTGCATCTGTCACAATATTTTTAAAGCTCACTTTTCACAAAAACCTAACGCAGAAATATATGTCATTAAATAAATTGGGCTAGGAGGATGCTTGGATGCATAGGGAGAGGAATGGCCAGCAGGAGAAAGGAGGTGATGATGCCCTGTATAAGTCTCTGAGACCTCATTTGGAGAACTGTATATAATTCTGGAGGTGCACCTTCAAAAAGAAAGAAACAGGGTGGAGTTGGTTCAGAGGTCGGCTACTAAAATGGTCAGTGGTCGTCACCATAAAGCATGTGGGAACAGATTCATAAACCTCAATACTTTGGAAGAAAGTCCCATTAAGTAGATGACTACATTCATGGACCTCGCCTTTACTCCAAACTAAGTTACATCAATCTGCCTCCTGTCACCAGCCATCAAGTTTTGGTGTCACGCTACACCCCCCCCCCCTCCCCTCCCCATGCTTCTGTGTCATGCTACACCTCTTCCTCCCCTTCTGTGTCATATTACCCCCTTCTCCCCTTTCTGTGTCACAGTACACCCCTTCCCCCCCTTATATGCCATTTTACCCCCTTTCTCCCCCTCTGTGTTACGCTACGCCCCTTCCCCTCTCTCTGTGTCTTACTGAATGGTTGCCACCCTTACTTTTTTTTCATCTTGTTATTCTAATTTTGTAACTTAGGCCCATTATTGTATCCTTCCCTTTCTCTTCCTTCCTTCAATTTTATTTTATTTTAATGAATGTAAAATGGTTAGATCTCAAGTAAAGTGAACCTTGAACCAATACATTATGGAGCAGAAACACTTAAAGCTGACCACAGCCATGCAGTCAAAAGGTGCCAGAGGTGTCTTTGGTACCTTTACTGTAATTCTCAGCTCCACTTATGCAGGTGCTACAGATATCCATCCATACAAGGGTAGCGCCTTGCTTAAAGAGCCAGCGCCAGATAAGCTGTGATGCTGCAGAATAGTCTTTTGCTGTGGATGTGGTACCTTTTCCATTGTAGTTTGGTGGTTAGTACCCATTAGGATTGCTTGGTGCACTGCTGCTCACCTTTATCTGTTTTTAAGATTTCTGTAAGTCATGCAACTTATTTAGACCTCTCTATGCCACCAACTCTGCCAGCCTAACCCATAGAAACCTTAACAATTCCTGTGTCTCACTTCTGTCTTCCAGAGACCATCACAGCGCTCTTCAAAACCCGTTTCCGTTTGGACTTTCCATTTGATCTTCAGGAGCTGCCTGCTTTTGCCGTGATTGGGTGAGTCCTCCAGATCCGCCTTTTCTATGATTGGGTGGGTCCTCGATCCGCCTTTGCTGTGATTGGGTGAATCCCCTAGATCCGCCTTTGCTGTGATTGGGTGAATCCCCTAGATCCGCCTTTGCTGTGATTGGGTGAGTCCTCCAGACCTGCCTTTGTGGTGATTTGGGTGAGTCCTCCAGATCTGCTTTTGCCGTGATTGGGTGGGTCCTCCAGATCTGTATTTGCCATGATTGGTTCAGTCCTCCAAATCTGCCTTTGCCGTGATTGGTTGAGTCCCCCAAATCTGCTTTTGCTGTGATTGGGTGAATCTTCCAGATTTGCCTTTGCTGTGATTGAATGAGTTCTCCAGATCTGCTTTTGCCATGATTAGGTGAGTCCTCCAGATCCGCCTTTGCTGTGATTGTGTGAGCACTTAACCCATCTTTGTGGTATCCTTGAACCTCTTCAGAGCTCTGGTATCCTTGAACCTCTTCAGAGCTCTGTTTTTTTACCCGAGAGATGGCTATTTCCAGCCTCACAGTTCTTCCCCATACCACACTAGGAAAGGAGCCTCTCAGCTCCTCCCCATTGCACTCTGAGGAGCCTGCGTGTATGAAAATGAACGTCACTGCGCTGCTTATGAGAAAAAATGGCCGACTACTTCAGATGTAGCACTTTGCAATTTTGCTATAGATGTATACAAGCCGTATGGATTTGATATACAGCCTTTCTGTGATTCATCCAAAGCAGTTTCATATTTATAGTTTGTTTTTGCATTCTTGGGGTTTGGGGGAAAAACCAATGGTCAGAGAATTGAAAATTCAGTTATATTCACCTACTTTTCTGTCCTCATATCATTTATTTCACACTTGTGCAATCAAGGAGCCAAACCAGATAGATTCTAGAGTGCACAAGGGTACAGCTGACAAAGGCATAATGTGTTAGTGGGGTTCAGCATTAGAACTAATTTTAGGAACTGGGCAGCATTTTCTTACAATTTCTGGTTTGAAAGTTTCTTCAATGATTTTAGACTGGCAGGATGTTAAATGCTAGGGAATGCTAGGGAATGGCACCACGGGTTCAGAACTGCTCCCAGCTAGGTTTTTCCTCTGGTAGTTGAGGTGCAATTCCTAAGTCACAGGGTTGGGGCACATGGGGTGAACTGGCAGAGGGGCTAAGCAGATGATTCTTTGATTCTAAAATCTGCTGTTTAACTTATAGTTGAATAAGTTGATGAACAGCCAAAGTTATTTATGTAAAACCAGAAGGGGGTTTGGGGTAGAGCGACTGCTTATACTGGTAACGTATGCGTTCAACTGTGAACAAATGTATGTGTTATTCAGATAAAGTTATGCTGACGTTTTCGCTGGTCACAGCTGTCTGACTGAAATGCCACATAAAGTGATGGGGTAGATTAATTATCTGCCGTGTGCTCAGCAAATGAGTTGTACAGTTCCTAACACACAGCAACAGCGGATAATTTATCTGCACAACTTAATGGATCAGCACCTTGCTGAATATTACTCTGATTCATTGGTATCATTGATTAGTGCTAACTGACATTCACAACCCTTCTCAGACACACAGAGAAGACGGTGCCTGGCTTTTAAAAGATACAATCGAGTCAAAACAGACAAAGAACAGGTGAGAAGCTTCATGCAGACACCTACATTTGGTTGAAAATAGGTTTCTTAATTTAGAAATTCAGGCTTTTCTGACGAACATATCCTAGCTTGTGTTCCGTTTCTGTTTCTTTAGGAAAGTAGTTGAATTTGTGTTGAATTAGTAGATGACGGCACATAAAGACCTACATGGTCCATCTAGTCTGTCCAGCAAGGTAACTCATAGTGTAAGGTATGATAGTTTTGGAAAGGAGATAAACAGGGCAGTTTCCAGCAGCCATTTAGCCAGCTAAACCCTGTGTCAGGGAAAAGAATATAGCTATTTTCAGAGAACTGAGGAGGAGGTGGGTCCGGGGACAGGTGTAGCTTGTGGAGAAGCATTAACACATGTAGTAATTCACAGCAGCAGAGGAAACACCAGCCCTGGCATTGCTGAATATATAGGTTATATATTGACTGCCACCACCACCGATCAGCAGGGCACAAACATCTGGAAAGCAGCATTATCGGAATTATTTTTCAGTGCCATCCTCTCTACTATCAGGGCAGTTTGTCATATTTCCAGCCAGATACTGTCCTTATGGTGAATGAAAATACACAGCTTCATTCACCAGCTGGATTTTCCTATCTGTGCTCTTTATTTTCTGGATACAGCGTCCATAGAAAAAGTCACGTGCAAATCTCTGTGAGGGCCATATTCAAAACTGTGGAAGTCACCCAGACAAATCAGCCTATTTGAAAATCCCTCTTGCCCTCAGTTGACTACATCGTTTTGACCAGTGAATTTGGTCGCGTAACATTTCTCCTTTTTTTGCAGAGGAGTTTGAGATATGTCTGGGCAAAGTAAGAGTTAGCTTTCTGCAGTGTCCAGCTCTTGTGGTCACTGTGATGGGATGTTCTTAAGTGAATTGGATGCTTTTACCTGGTTGTATCTGAGTAAAGTTAACTGGAGATAAAATATTTGGTTAACTTTACCATAAGCCCTGCTTGTGATGCAATTTTAAAAGGAAATTTCTGCTCTTACTTCCTTTTGAACGCTGGTACACAGCCCACACATAACAATATTTCTGGAGTTAACATCTGTGCAGGCAGATTTGAAAATAACCCCCAAAATGAGCAGGTTGTACAGCAGGCTGCGATTAGTCCATGGGCTGAGGAAGTCTCCAGCAGATGGGGGGGGGGGGGGGGGGGACCCAGGCTACATCCCTGTCTTACTCATGACCGCAGCCTGATGTGCTGTACAGCCGATAGTCGAATGTATGCATTTAATTTTGTCACAGGTTTTGCAGTGATTTAAGTGTAAAAGTAATCAGACGTACAGAGGGATCTTTTTACATGTAACGTAAAGGGTGCTTGGCAGGAATCCAGTAATCGGACCTCAGTGCAGGGAAGACTTTAATATTTGTTATTATGGACAGGACTGAGCTCTGTATGTTAATGTTACTGTTCACTCTCTTGTGTCTCTCACGATTCCTAGTGACCCCTGTTTTGTCTCTCTTGCTGTCTTTTAGGATTGCCAGTGGCTTTGGTGGTGCACTGTTTGTGTACTTAAACAGAAAGATTGTGCAGTTCATGAGAAAGCAAAAAACAATCAACAGATTCCTGATGAAGAAGTGAGTGGCTTCCCCATGCGACTGATCTTGTCAGACACTCGGAAAAATCTCCTCAATGTCCAGAACACAGTTGTGAGCCAGCAAAAGCCAAAACTGCTCTGTAATAAATCAACAGTAAAAACAGCACTGATAATTCATGTAAATAATAGAAAACGTTTACTGTCCTAAATCTATCCTCAGTTATCCGGGTGATTGTCCTATTTTCAGTGCTGAATATCACTGTCACCCGACTAATCTCGTCTCTGCCCTTTATACCCAGATATTCACTGCTGATATGCGGATAGCAGCTGGTCACTGAATATTTGACCTTCAAACCCTGCAGCTAGTGTATAAATGAAACACTGATCACAGAGTTTGAATTTCGGCCTCTTCATTTTAAATAAGTGTGACCAATCTGGTTGTTCCCAGGCATGTCAGCAACGTAATGTACGTTCTTGTCATGGCTGTGGTCATGACCCCTCTGACTGACCTTTTTCCTGGCGGTCAGCTTCTGAGCTGGCTTCTGTCTGTTCTTCCTGTGTTAGTTCTGTCTCTGTGTGCTGGCTGCATTGGATTGTCTGTGTGCTGTTGCCCGTTCCAGACTTCAGCCCAGTCCAGTCCGGATCTTCCGGCCTGCCAGACTTGCTTGGCTTGTTTGAGCCAGCACAGCACCCGTAACTGCCTGGTGATTGCTGCAGTTGATTCTCAGCTGCTGCTGGGCTTATTAGCCATTTGGAAACTCTCTGCTTTGCCTTTGCATCACCTAAGGCCCTGGTATGTTAGGGTGCTGGTGCACTTCTGCCTAGTCCAGTTATAGTCTGTAATTCTTGCCTGATTCTAGTTTAGTCTTTGTGTAGCTTTGTGTTCTGTATTGCTTGTTTTCTGTATTGTTTGTTTCCCAGTCTTGTTTCTTGTTTGTATGTCTTTGTATAGTTCTTGGTTGCCTGTGTTTGTTCAGTGGCTGCCTGGCAGCTTTTAGTCCTATCCCTTATCTATCAGTGGTTGTTCCCTGTTTCAGTGGCTGCTTGCAACTTTCAGTTCAGTCCCTTGTCTGTCCAAGAGTCCTAGTCTAGTATTCTGCCTAGCCTCCCTGTGTGTATCCTGCTGGGGTCCAGTTCCGGCCCTGTCCGGCAAGTCCTGCCGGCCACCTGCACCCAGGGGCTCAACTCCTGGGGAAGGGCGACTAAGTGCAGGTGAAGTCTAGCCATCCCTGTCAGAGTTCTGTCTTAGTCCTGTGTGGGGTGGTTTTGCCTGCCAGTGCTGCTCCTCGGCAGTGGCCCAAGGGCTCATGATCCGAGTTCCTGCTTTGGAAAACGTAACAGTTCTTTCCTTCCAGTACCTGTACGTGTTCTGTGAGGAGGATTCCTGGGGGCACATTATCGACAGAGCTGGGGTGGAGTTCTGACATCTACACACGGTGTACAAAATACACGACTATGTGCATAGAGTTCTCGCACAAATGTTACACCTGTCTCAGTGACGGCATCGTTATGCTCCCAGGACTGGTTCCAGGTGCTAACTTTATCTAGGTAGTTATCAGTTTAATGGTCTGAATATTGTCGCTAACTGAATAACTGGCAGTTGTGCCCTGGCTCCAGCCCGATACTGTCTGACAGCTGATGCTCAGTATCCCCAAATATCTCCCTCTGAATTTCGGGCCCCTGTTTTATAGATGCTAGGTGTTCTCTATGCCAGTGGCGTAGCCATGTGGGGGCCTCGGGGCCTGGGCCCCCTTTGCTTTATTTAACATCCTTTTATTGAAAAATCACAAAACGGATAACAATAATAAATAGTAGGTCATAAAGTTCATATCAGATTTGGTGAACTATACAACCCCCAACTTTACCCTACATCACCCCCCGCCCCCAACAAAGTCCCCCCAAAACAAGTAATGTGACAGTTTCAGTTATCCTATTAAGGGATGAGTCTCGGGTCTGGGCTCTTAAGACCCCTGCCATCCTAAACCAAAGTCAGAAATCCCCCCTCTGCTTTAATGGCTGGTGGGTCTCCTTTGTGAGTCCCGCTTGTGCTTTTCACATGCTTCGACTCTGATGCCAGCTCTCTCATGCACGCTCAGTTCATGCAGGAGTTGCCAACGTTGGCATCTGAAGTCTGCTGCTGACTTGAGCGTTGCTGTGGCAGCACAGGCAGGACTCGTGAAAGAGGGGTTGGCATCCCTGCCCCCCCCAGGTCCACTTTTTGGCCCACCCTAAAATGGATTTCTGCTCTATGCATGTGTTTCTGTCCTTTATACTATACACATGAAGACTTTTGTGTTAAATATGACTATTTGGAGCCTGGAGATTCTGCTCAAGATGGAATCCCAGGTCTGACTTGTGATGAAAACCACGTTATTCCATCTACGGAAGCCATGACAGATTGGTGACCGCTTTTCATTATCTTCCCATTTAGACTATTGTGACATCCTTTATTTGGGACTCCCAAAAGAGATTATTACCAGACTGCAATTATTACAGGATAATACAATCCAACGTAACACTCATCAGGGGTGTAGCCAGACATCCAATTTTGGGTGGGCCTGGGCCCAAGATGGGTGGGCAGAAGAACGCCGCCTTGTTCCACAAGTGATTTGGTCTCTCCCTCTCTCACCTGCATGCCATATGGTCTCTCAAACATTCCCCCCCCCCCCTCCAACCCCCGCATACCTTTTAATCAGCAGATTTTCACTGGCAGCAAGCAGCAACTAATACACACTGCTCATGTTGTCCCTACAGCCTTCCCACTGATGCAACTTCCTGTTTCTGCAATAGGTGGGAATAGGTGGGAAGGAAGGTTGTGGGGCCATGCGAGCAGTATGTATCAGTCGCTGCTCGCTGCAGGTGAAGATATGCTATTTACAAGGTATGCAGGAGGGACAGTTGTTGGGAGTTTTCAGCTGGTGGGGCTTTGGGATCCCTGCCAGCCACACCATAGGTTTGCTGCTACAGGGTGGGCCTAAGCCCAAAATGGGTGGGCTCAGGCCCACCCGGGCCCATCCTTGGCTACGCCACTGACACTTATATTCCACTGCAAACCAATAGGTTCAACGCACATAACATTAGATAATAACTATCTAGATCTAGAGAATTATGTAGAACATAGGTATAACTACAATTAATTTAACCCAAAGAAGAAACAATGAGATTACAAACGTTTTAAGCAAACAAACTTTCAATCATTTTCTAAATTTGAAGTAGCAACTCTCAAACCTAACGTTTAAGTGGAGACCACAAAACATTGCAGCCACAATACTTTTTTTAATTTCTTTATTTATAAATTTTTGTTTACATCCAATAATATAAACATGAAATATCAGCAATCAAATAAAGGCAATCAAATTACTATAACCTAAACAAGTTAAATTATAAAGGAAAAAAGAATTTACATTTGTCCCCAATAAGTGGATCAAGACACTAGGAAATTTAAATCTATATAGTAAATCAAAAATTAAAACGGGAGGGGCTACGGATATCTACAGCCGATGTTACAGCACTGTAATTAGGGAGGCAAAACAGTTGGCGACTTAACATTTTCTTTGGATGAGATAAATTCTAACAATTTCAAAGGGGGAAAAAATATGTAATTATTAATTTCAAAAGTTACAAAGCATTTACAGGGAAACTTTAACAAGAAAGTAGCACCAGTTTAACAACTCTAGATCTATAAGAGAGAAATTCTTTCCTCCTGTGTACTTCTTGCCATATCAGGAAAAATTTGAACTTTTTGTCCCCAAAACATTTCATTTAAATGGCGAAAGTAGAGTCTTAAAATATTGTTTCTATCAAGTTCAAGAGCAAATGATGCAATCAGGGTGGTTCTCTCTGTTACAAGCTCCAGAGAGTTTTCAAGAAACTCAGTCAAATTTAAACTTGGGGTTACCTGTGGTTGTTCATTCAATTGTTTCACTATCCCTGAGATATATTGGGTCCTCGTTATAGGGGGATATCCCTCCATAGGAATCCCCAATATTTCACTGAAATACTTCTTGAGCATATCCACTGCTGAAATTAAAGGTGACTTGGGAAAATTCAAAAACCGCAGGTTGTTTCTCCTCCCATTATTCTCCAAATATTCTATTTTTCTCTCTTGGGTTTCTTTATCTTTAATCAAAGTAGTTGTTAAATTCTTTAATTGTTTGACTTCATTTTCAATCACCTCAATTTGCCCTCTATGTTCTTGAACATCTTTAGTCAGTGTTTGGCAAGATTGTTTTAAGTCCTTAATTTCGCCAGTAAGAGAGACATTCATCTGCAGTAATGTCTTGTTCACCCCCTGGATTGCTTCCCACAATGTCTCCATTGTCACCCTCATTGGTCTCTCCATACCTCCAATATCCTCGGAAGGTAGATCCTGGATTCCAGGGGCAGCGACCAGTGTCTGTCCCCGACTCGTTGTTTCCTTCACAGGAGTCTGTGCACCGAAAGATCCTCCTTCCACAAACAGCAAGGCTGCGTTCCCCAGCTGCTGCGGTCCTGCCGGCGCCATCACACTTCCGGGTTGTGGAGGGGGGGGGTGGAATCGGGAGGACTCAACGTCACTCCCTCAGCGCTGCGCTCGGTTCCCGAAGGAGTCGAACCCGTCGAAGTAGGCATTCTTTCACCCGGGGTCCTGACTCTGAAGCTCTCCAACGTCAGTTGCCTCAAGATTGGAGTCGACGTTGGCACCATGGAGGTAGGGGCCTGCGTTTTCCCCTTTCTCGTTCCCATTTTTAAAATTGGAAAGAGAACTTCTGTCAGCTTTTACGTTCGCTGGAACCGCGGAATCCAGGGCTCACACAGCCGTTAGCGCCGCCATCCGCAGCCACAATACTTGTGTATAAAGGTGAAGGTGAGGGTTAACTCCCTTGTCAAAATCACTTCATTGGCTTCTGGTTACTGCAGGAAAACAACTCCAGTTGCTTTGTACTTGATTTAAGATCCTTTATGCTTTAGTCCAAGTTATTTTCCAACGTATTTACATTCTCGGTCGAGACTTTCTTTCTCCGGGCCTGTTCTGCTTAATAAGATCCAGCTCCCCCTCTCTTTATTTATTTATTTGCTGCATTTGTATCCCACATTTCCCCACCTATTTGCAGGCTCAATGTGGCTTACATTTTGCCGCAATGGCGATCACCATTCAGTTGCTCCTAGACTGTGCAACGCTTTTCCTTTGGAGGTTAGGTTAGAAAGTGAGAAAAATGTTAGACTTTGCTATTCATAAACTACTTTTCTTGATTATGTCAGTTTTGTTTGTTGTTTTATGTACCGCTGTGGGTTTTTGGTAGGGGCAGTCTGTAAAACGTATTATTACTACTACTACTATTATCAACATCACAGCTTTACCAAAACTGTGCCCCCAGGAGCATCTATGTCTGGTCTACCTATAAGAACACATGGTTGTGTATTTGTATGCATTTATACAGACACACAATTTTCTAAAAGGCCTTTTGTGTATGAACAGAACTCATGCAACAATCTTTTGAGTCTGACTTCATGGATCTCTCTCCCTCTGATGCTGTTTAGGCGACTGCTGTTTCCAGCATTGGTCACTCTTCTCATTGCTACCTTGACCTTCCCTCCCGGCTTTGGACAATTCATGGCTGGTCAGGTAATTTGGATCAAAGAATGCTTCTTCCATCTCTATTTTCCTATGTTGACCTTTTATTTCCTAATAGGAATTTAGATGTAGGATTACATAGCTTTTGGGGGAGGGTACAATGACATATGAGAAGGGAAGGGTGGCACACCTCAGGGAGAAGGGTGGTGGGAGGGGGATGTGCAGCATCTCAGAGTACTGGAGAATTTGAGATGGTCCATCTGAAGGAGGGTGAGTAAACAAGCCAATGAGATGTTGGGGACATGATACACAAGAGAGAGGACATGAATGATATGGGGGATACATGAAGAGAATGAGTAGGGGGTGTATATATGGAGGGTGGGGTGTGGGCAGCCTGGCTCAGAAGGCACATGAGAGAGTTGAGATTGAGCAACTGAGAAAGAACAGGAGGGGGTAATAAAACCAGAGGCTATTGGCATGAGAGGGGAGGGGGTGGCACATGAGGTATTGATTGATGGGGCTGGTACTTTGACAGGAGGGCAAGTAGCAGTAGGTACAGCATGGAAGGGAGGGGTGGCATTCTTGAGGGAAGGCAGATGTTGAAGAGCAGTTTGAGCACCTGTGGGGAGAAGTCATTTCAGGAGCTGGTATATGTCAGGAAGCAGAGGAGGCCAGAGGAGAAGACAGCAAAGTGTGTGTGGAAAAGGGCAATTGGGGATCCAAGTGGACATAGGTGCCTGTTGTACCTGAGTGAGAACAGGGACATAATTTGCCAGTTCTCTATGAAAAGGAAGATATATGAAATAGTATTTATTTCATAGCCTGTCTGTTTCTTTCTCTCTCCGTAGCTAACTCAGAAAGAGATCCTTGTCACCCTGTTTGATAATCGCACCTGGGCAAAGCAAGGTGTAGCAGAGGAGTTTGAATATATTGGAATCTCTGAAGCCTGGAAGGATCCTCGATCCAATGTCTTTGTCACTCTGGTGACCTTCATCATAATGAAGGTCAGAACCACTTTTGTGGGAGGAAGAGTAGCTCACTCTAGTAGAAGCTGGGGGAGGGGAGGATCCTGGCTGTAGTCTATTGTGGTAAAAGGGAGGGTGTAACACTGGTGAAAAAGAAGGGCCTTGTCCTTGGTCTGAGAGTGACCCTGGGATATGGGGGGAAGGGGAGAATGTTACTGGTTGCAATATGAATATGATCCCTGGGTGAGGAGACATCTAGGCCTCAGTGACTCTCCAGGGCGACTGATTCCAGAGCAAAGAGAGGTTTTGACTGCTATGTCTGATGAAGGTGTTATTAATATACTGGGTTGGGGGGGTGTTTTCCTCCTAGTTTTGGATGACTGCCCTGGTGACTACAATCCCTGTACCCTGCGGAGCATTCATGCCTGTGTTTGTGCTTGGTAAGTGATTATTTCTCATGGTCTATCAAGAAGCGCTCTTCTAGCAAAGAACATGATCAGCCAGCGACAGTCTTGAACCAGGGCCCATTGGTACCAGCCCCGCCTTGGCCTAGCTCTCTGTCCAAAGCCCAGTGTCACAGTTTCCCTCCCCCTGCTTCAGGCTCCACACGGTGACTGCTCCCTCTCTGCCTCTTCACTCTTTCTATGTCCTGAGGCTGAACAGTGACTGCTCCTTTCTCTCCCTGTGTCCTGATAATATGAAGAGATGACAAGGTTTTGGTATCACTGGATGGTTCTACTTTCTGTCTCTGTCATTTGGGTAGCCACTTCATTGGTCTCTCATGAAAGCAAACGTTGCCCTGATGGGTCAGATGAAAAGTCCATCTAGCCCAGTATCCTGTTTCCAGCAGTGGCAGAATTCCAACAAGTGTCACAATTCGCTGCTACTTAACTCCAGGAATAAGCTCTGGCTTTCCTCAGGTCTACCTAAATTATGGTTTATGGACTTTTCCTCCAGGAATTTGTCCAAACCTTTTTTAAACCCAGCTACATTGAGTGCTTTACCACTTGCTCCAGCAGTGACTTCCAGAGCTTAGCTATACCTTGAGTGAAAAAATATGTTCTCAGATTTTGTTTTAAATGTGTTACTATGTGATTTCATTGTGTCCTTCCTAGTCCTTGTGCTTAGGAAAGAGAAAACAAGTGATTCACATCTACCTCTTCCATTGTACTCGGGTTTTATAGACCTCGATCATAGAAACCTAGAAATGTAGAAGCAGATAAGGGCCAAATGGTCCATTCAATCTGCCCATCCTCAGCTGATGGAATTCCAAGTCAAAAAAATAAGTGAGGATCTGGTCGAGTGTCTGATATCTTCTTACTCTGAGGTCTTTTCCCTGGCTACTGCTGACATCTTTCTTTGCCCAGATTAGTCTGTCCTCTTCATTGGGTCTTTTCAAGGTCATCTTCTTACTGTGGCCCCTTCTCCTGCTGAAGATCTAACCAAGGACTCCCTCAGCTTCCTCTTCAGCCTTTTTTTGATAATGATTGTCCCTAGGCCTCTCTTGTTTTTCTAACTGTCTGTCTCCTTCACTCTTTGCTGGGGGAAGTTTTTGCCGAAGGGTGTTCTCATTCTCACTTGTGTCCCAGTATCTTTTCCCTCTGTCTTCGTCCCAGCTTCACACATTGACCCGCTCCCCCTCTCTTCCTGTAGGTGCTGCATTTGGACGGCTGGTTGGTGAGAGTATGGCAGCCTGGTTTCCAGATGGTATCCATGCAGACGGCAGCATATACCGTATCGTACCTGGTGGCTATGCAGTGGTGGGTGAGTGTGCACAAGTCTTTAAACTATCGTCCTTGTCTATTTCTTTTCCCTCATTGTGTTCTCAAGTTCTTCTGTGTGTGAAGTAAAAATACCTCAAAGCATTTTACACACCTTTCCTCCTAAGTGTCACTCGGATAGCTCTTTAAGCCTTTCCTGAAAACCATATCCAAAGAGCTTTGTGATGAGCTGCAACCTCCTACGGCAGGGCTTGACAAACCCCAGGCACTGTTGCCATGGTGACTAGAAATTCAGACTTGGTACCTAAGGCTTTGCAGGCTGTGACCCTGCCTGATTTGGGTTTTTTTTTTAATAGTTTGCAGCAGTAGCATAGCCAGGAAATTTTTACAGGAGGTACATCTCCACCCCCTGCCCTCCACACACCACTGCTGCCCCCTTCTCCCACCCCCCCCCCTTTCCAGTACCTTAACGCTGCAGTGTTCATCCAGGCAGCCCGCAGCCTGCACTGGGGCTTTCTCCCTGAGCCTTTCCACCCAGGAAGTCCTGGTGCAGGCTGAGGGCAGCCTATGAGTTCCTCTGCCATTGCCTTGTTGACTGCAGCAAGAGGATTTTAAGGTGGGGGCAGGGGGCCCACGTCTGACAGGATGCGTACACCACTGATGTACCTTGTGTAATTAAGTCACTGATTTGCACCCGCTTCTTTTTTTCTTTTCTCCCCTTATGCTGCAGCATTTTTCCCTGCCTCCTTCCCCAGTATGAGTCAGCAGCTCTGATGACAACCCCCCCCCCTTGCAGACCCCTTTGCAGACCTCTCCCACTTCTTCCCATGCCTCACAGTGCTTCAAACCTGTGTCCTTTCTGCAGTAGCGGTCAACATACACTGTCTGCAGCCAGCCCTAGAACCTTTCCTCTGCACGTCCCGCACCTGCCCCCCCCCCCCCCCATGCAATTTCCTGTTTACGCAAGGCCATATGTGGCAGAGGAAAGGTTCCAAGGCCAGCCGTAGACATCATGTGTTGATCGCTGCTGCAATAAGGAGACAGGTTTAAAGCGTCACGGAACTGGGGAGGGAGAGGGAGAGCTGCTGGACTCATGGGGGTGGATCAGGACAGAGGTGGAAAAAAAGAAAATCTGGACCTGTAGGGAGAGGGGAAGGTCATGAAGTACCAGGGTACAAGTGGGCAGAGAGGGGGAGATGCCAAACTACCCAGAGGAGACAGAGAGCGAAGGGAGAGATGCTGAACTATGAGGGGAGAGAGTGAGAGATGTGGGAGTGTGGTCTGTGGGAGATGGAGGGAAGAGAGGGGGGAGAAATGATGAACTCACAGATGAAGGAACACATGATGTATTGGGGGGGGGAGAGAATGGAGGAGAGAGAGATGCTGGGTGGAGGGTGTAGAGAAGAGAGACAGATAGTGGACCATGTGGGAAGAATAGAAAAGATGCTAGGCCATGTTAGGCAGGGAGGGTAGAGAGAAAGAAGAAGCTGGACATGGGGAGGGAACACAGAAGGGAGATGGAGAGTATGGAGGATCATAGGGACAGGGACATAGAAGGTCACTGCTGGACAGAGAGAGGGTAGAGACACAGAGGACTAAGACTGATCTTGAGGGGATACCATCCGGTGCAGGAGATTTACTACTCTTCAGTATGTAGAACTGCCCCATTACATCCTCCAGGTTTACAGAGAATTCATTAAGTTTCTCCAACTCGTCAGCTTCGAATACCATTTCCAGCACCGATATCCCACCCAAATCTTCCTCAGTGAAGACCAAGCAAAGAATTCATTTAATCTCTCCACTACGGCTTTGCCTTCCTCAATCGCCCCTTTTACTCCTCGGTCATCTAGCGGTCCAACCGATTCTTTTGCTGGCTTCCTGCTTTTAATATACCTAAAAAAAAAATTTACTATGTGTTTTTGCCTCCAACGCAATCTTTTTTTTTTTAAGTCCCTCTTAGCTTTCCTTATCAGCGTTTTGCATTTGACTTGACATTCCTTATGTTGTTTCTTATTATTTTCAGTCAGTTCCTTCCATTTTCTGAAGGATTTTCTTTTAGCTCTAATAGCTTCCTTCACCTCACTTTTTAACCACGCCGGCTGTCGTTTGGTCTTCCATCCTCCTTTTTTAATACACGGAATATATTTGGGCTGGGCCTGATGTAAATTTTGACCCTCGCAGTCGCTCCTCTAAGTTTTTTTTTTTCACCGTTCTTCTCATTTTATCATAGTCTCCTTTTTTGAAGTTAAACGCTAACTTATTTGATTTCCTATGTATACTAAATTTGGTCTTTTCTTTATTAAGTTTGAGTCTATGATAGTTAATCCAATTATCAATTAAATGAAAGCAATTTAGGATTCTCACATTGGTCTCAGTCCAATCGTCTGAAACAGGACAAATAGCTGAGATATTGTCAGCATCTATAAAGCACTTCAGTTTGGCTTGTTCTAATATCGTTCCCAATAGAAACATGATGGCAGATAAGGACCAAATGGCCCATCCAGTCTGCCCATCCTCAGTAACCACCTCCTTTTCCTAAAAGGATTCCACATGCCTGTCCCACGTTTTCTTAAATTCTGACACAGTCTTCGTCTCCACAACCTCCACCACCCTTTCCGTGAAAGAGTATTTTCTTAATTTCCTCCTAAGCCTATTTCCTCTTAACTTTATCGTATGCCCCCTCATTACAGAGTTTTCCTTCATCTGAAAAAGGCACTCTTCCTGTGCATTAATGCCCATGAGATATTTAAGTGTTTCTATCATGTCTCCTCTTTCCCTCCTCTCTTCCAGCGCATACATGTTGAGGTTCATAAGCCTGTTCTTATATGTTTTATGTCCAAGACCGCTTACCAATTTTGCAGCTGCCCTCTGGACTGACTCCATCCTGTTTATATCTTTCCATAGGTGAGGTCTCCAGAATTGCACATAGTACTCTAAATGGGGCCTCACCAGAAACTTATACAAGGGCACTATCACCTCTTCTTTCCTGCTGGTCATCCCTCTCCTTATGCATCCAAGCATCCTTCTGGCTTTGACTTTTTCTCTCTGTTTGGAAACCTTAAGGTTATCGGACACAATCACCCCGAAGTCCCACTCTTCTTTCGTACACAGAAACACTTCACCCCCTATACTGTACCGTTCCCTTGGATTTTTGTAGCCCAAGTGCATGGCCCTGCATTTCTTAGCATTAAATCTTAGTTGCCAATTATTGGACCAGGCTTCGCTAGAGCCTTCCTCATGCAATCCTCCGGGTTGTCCAATCTTAGTTGCCAATTATTGGACCAGGCTTCGCTAGAGCCTTCCCCGTGCAATCATCCGGGTTGTCCACCCTATTACAGAGTTTTTAGTATCATCTGCAAAAAGACAAGACGACCCTTATAGAGTATCACTCACAAAGATGTTAAGAGCCGGCCTACACCACCGATAATGACTATAACATGTTAGCTTGTGGTGAAAACTGTGCACCCTCCAAAACTCACCAGAAACCCATTGTGTCCCCTTCACCCATAAGGGCTATTGTAGTAGTGTACAGTTGGGGGTAGTGGGTCTTGGGTGGGCTTTGGAGAGCTCAGCAGACAAAATAAGAGCAAGGGTGAGATGTGCACTTGGGAGTATTTATATGAAGTCCATAGCAGTGCCCCCTAGGGTGCCCCATTGCTCTCCTATGATGGCTGGGGAACCAGACTGCTAAAAAATGTTGGCCCCTCCTATATCCCAATAGCTTGATTTTTTTTTAACGTTTTTCACTTTGTGGGGTTTTTTTTTTTTTTTTTCCGAAAATGGCCTGAAAAGATAAACGCAGAGAGCACAAAGCCTTGTTACAAACTGTATTTTCGGGGGGGGGGGGGGGGGGGGGGGGGGGGGGAAGACGCTTTGCTTTTTCAAAAATGGTTACATTTGCTATTCGAATTTGAGACGTTTAGCACAGAACATCCAAAGTCTGATTTAGATGTCATATTGAAAATGCCCCTCAATTGCCTCTTTGCTTCATCCATCAAGGTGGTGCTGTCACAGAGCTGACAGCATATTTTGGGAAGAAAGACAGCTGACTTCTGGGACTGATTTACTGAAGCTTTTTTGCCCTCAGACATAGAATAGGAAAAAGAACTCTAGTAAATCACTTCTAAAAGAGCTATTGCTGATCTGGAAGGGGATTCCTCCTCCTCCTTTCTTCGCCTCCCCCCCCCCCCCCCCCCCCACCACCACAAAAGAAACATCACTGCAGACAGTATTGGAGTGGTGGGGAAGGAGAAGCGAGAGAGGTCTCGAGCACTGGTTCCTAGGTTTTTGGGCTAGCTCCTAGATTTCATAAAATGTGTTGAGGCCTGTCCTAAGGGACTTTCTGTTGCTTATACAGAGCTGGAAGTGTTTCTGAGCACAATGTTGATTTTTCAGGTGCTGCAGCCCTTTCTGGTGCCGTGACTCACACTGTCTCTACAGCCGTGATCGTCTTTGAGCTGACAGGCCAGATCTCGCACATCCTACCTGTCATGATTGCTGTGATTCTAGCAAACGCTGTAGCTCAAAGCCTTCAGCCCTCGCTCTATGACAGCATCATTCGCATTAAGAAACTGCCATATTTGCCGGAGCTGGGCTGGGGACACCAAGAGTGAGTACTTATCCGATAGTGGAGAGAGGGAAGGAGGGTGCATTGCATTTTGAATATACAGGGCAATGTGAAGACAGACGCTGGTTGGAATGAGAGAACCAGCTCACAGTTGGCTGTGAAGTTGTGATGAATACCAACGAGTTGGCAGAATTTGGGGTTGAACATTTCTGATGCAACAATGCAGTGGCAAGAGCCAGAGTGATGATGGGGTCCATAGAAAGGAGGTGGTATTGCCCAGTACAGGTTTTGGTGACACGTGGCCTATTCTCTAACCTATTGTTAAAATTATCCATGATTCCTGAAAGTTAGAAAGTGACCAGTGTAACATCCATTTTTAAAAAAGGTTCTCAGGTCATCAAGGAACTTATACACTGATGAGCCTGACGCCAGTGATAGGCAAAATGGTAGAAACTATTATAAAGAACAAAACTACTGAACACGTAGACAAACTTGGCTTAATGGGACAGAATCAATATGGATTCAGCCAAACGAAGCCTTGCCTTTCCAATTTGCTACATTGTTTTGAAGGCAGAAATAAAACGTGGATAAAGACGAGCTGGCTGATGTAGTACATCTAGATTTTCAGAAAGATTTTCACAAAGTTCCTTATGAGAGACTCATTAGGATAGGAAGCAATATCCTGTTATTGTAACGCCCCCTCAGGAGTATCCCTGGGTTTTGGGGCGCCAGCTCCATGGGTCCCTTTATATCTATCTGTCTATATATGGCACCTGGTGCCTCCACCTAAGGTAAAAGGGCAATAGTGGGTAAGATTTTCCCTCCCTTTTCCTCAGGAAAACTACAACAAAAACTTCAGTGAATTTAACTCTCTCAAGATTTTCCAGTCCTCTGTGATCTGTATTACTCTGACAGGTTTCACAAATTCCATAAAGCACAGAAACCACTCTGTATTTACTATAACCCTCTGAGCTGTGACCTGTATTTCTCTTACAGGATACACAAATTCCACAAAGCACAGATATCACCCAACCGTCTAGTGGCCAAGTCCTGCAACTTTCATTACCCCAGCACTGAAAGAAAACCCTATTTCACTATAGTAATATAGTAACATAGTAGATGACGGCAGAAAAAGACCTGCACGGTCCATCCAGTCTGCCCAACAAGATAAACTCATATGTGCTACTTTTTGTGTATACCTTACCTTGATTTGTACCTGTCATTTTCAGGGCACAGACCGTAGAAGTCTGCCCAGCACTATCCCCGCCTCCCAAACACCAGCCCCGCCTCCCACCACCGGCTCTGGCACAGACCGTATAAGTCTGCCCAGCAATATCCACGCCTCCCAACCACCAGCCCCGCCTCCCACCACCGCCTCTGCCACCTAATCTCAGCTAAGCTTCTGAGGATCCATTCCCTCGGAACAGGATTCCTTTATGTTTATCCCACACATGTTTGAATTCCGTTACCGTTTTCCTCTCCACCACCTCCCGCGGGAGGGCATTCCAAGCATCCACTACTCTCTCCATGAAAAATACTTCCCGACATATTTCCCCCCTTTAGAATCCCAGTTCTCTGGAGGCTAAACTCTGCAAGTGCAGCCTTTCAGGAAACGGTTTATCCTAGCCGTGGCCAGACTGCTATATTTGAATCTGCTATATGTGGATCTTCCATTATATTTGCCTGACTCGTTTTCTTTTTTAGATAATTTTGGACAGACTATTTTGAAATTCTCTTTTTGGTTTTAGTTAAACTTAAGAGACAGTTGACTTCATGTTTATTGTATAGGACTGCTTTGATCTAGAATTCTCTTCCTATTATAATTAGATCATCAAAGTATTACTTGACTTTCAGATAATAAAAATGTTAATAAAATGATATTAAAAAAATATGTGAGGCTTTTTAAAAATGTTTTGTACCTTATTTATAATTTCCCAATTTATCTTGGTTTTTAGTCTTTTTGTTATCCGCACTGAACTGCAAAGGTTTTGTAGAATACAAGCTTAATGTGAAATGTAATTGTAATCTATTCCAATCCACAATTTACACTCCTGATTTTCAACTCCCATATCCCATCACAGAACTCAGCCAGCTCTCCTAGGCCACCCTAAGTTTCCACCTAAGCATAAGAATATAAGCGTTGCCATACTGGGACGGACTGAAGGTCCATCAAGCCCAGTATCCTGTTTCCAACAGTGGCCAATCCAGGTCACAAGTACCTGGCAAGATCCCAGTACAGTAAAACCAAAATTTATTCTGTTTATCCTGGAAATAAGCAGTGGATTTTCCCAAATCCATCTTAATAATTGCTTATAGACTTTTCAATTAGGAAATTATCCAAACCTTTTTTTAAACCCTACTAAGCTAACTGCTTTTGCCACATTCTCTGGCAGTGAATTCCAGAGTTTAATTACACATTGAGTGAAGAAACATTTTCTCCGATTCGTATTAAATTTACTACTTTGTAGCTTCATCGCTTGCCCCCTAGTCCTAGTATTTTTGGAAAGATTAAACAAGAGATTCACGTCTACCTGTTCCACTCCACTCATTATTTTATAGACCTCTATCATATCTCCCCTCAGCCACCTTTTCTCCAATTTGAAGAGCCCTAGCCGCATTAGCCTTTCCTCATAGGGAAGTCGTCCCATCCCCTTTATCATTTTCGTCACCCTTCTCTGTACCTTTTCTAAATCCACTATATCTTTTTGAGATGCGGTGACCAGATTTGAACACAATATTTGAGGTGCGGTCGCACCATTGAGCAATATAAAGGCATTATAATGTCCTCATTTTTTATTTCCATTCCTTTCCTAATAATACCTAACATTCTATTTGCTTTCTTAGCCGCCGCCACACACTGAGCAGAGGGTTTAAACATATCATCAATAATGACACCTACATCCCTTTCCTGGGCAGTGACTCAAAAAGCAGTGATTTCAGCACAGCATCAGGATGAAGCATTTGCTTGACCGTCAAAAACACCTCTACTGTGCCTGCACCATTTGTGTCTTTCTTTAAATGACTCCAATCAATTTAAATTTTAGTGTTTATATTCATTTTATTTGTACACTTTGATCACAGCTAGTGATCCCCTTACACACAATAAAGTAAGTAATATGCATATGCTTGACTCAAGAACATACTGAATTAGACCAATGGTCTATCTAGCCCAGTATCCTGCTTCCAACAGTAACTAATTCAGGTCACAAGTACCTGGTAGAATCTCTTCTCCTACATAAGCATGGGTTAAGGAGACAAAGCCAACATGGATTTAGTGAAGGGAATTCTTGCCTCACCAATCTATTACATTACTTTGAAGGGGTGAATGAACATGTGGATAAAGGTGAGCCCGTTGATATTGTGTATCTAGATTTTCAAAAGGCGTTTGACAAAGTACCTCATGAAAGACTCCTGAAGAAATTAGAGTATCATGGGAAAGGAGGTAATGTCCTATTGTGGATTAAGAACGGGTTAAAAGATAAAAAAAAACCCAGAGTAAGATTAAATGATCAGTATTCTTAACGAAGAAGGGTAGATAGTGGGGTACCATAGGGGTCTGTGCTGGGACCGCTGCTTTTTAACATATTTATAAATGATCTAGAGATGGGAATAACTAGTGAGGTAATTACATTTGCTGATGACACAAAGTTATTTAAAGTTGTTAAATTGCAAGAGGACCTTAAGGGATTGGGAGACTCGGATCCAAATGGCAGATGACATTTAATGTGAGCAAGTGCAAAGTGATGCATGTGGAAAAAAGGAACCCAAACTATAGCTACATAATGTAAGGGTCCAGATTAGAGGTCGCCACCCAGGAAAAGTTTGAGTATATTTCCATTCTGAGGTGAGGTAGAAGGGAGTTCATTGTTTGGGACCTATATAACTTAAGGCGGTTTCACTGGAGATTTGAAGGCACATTGATGAGGGAATTGGAAGACACAGGTGTGAGCTGTTGGAGGAATGAAGGGTGTGGTTTGGGACACAGGGAATGAGTAGGTGGTTATTGTAATTTGGAACAATAGGCAGATGGCCTTTGAAGACCAGAAGCAGAATTTTGAATTGGATCTTTGAGACAGGAAGCCGATATGTTTAATTTGTAAAAGCTAAATGACATAGTCGAACTGATGTGTGTTATGAATTAGTTTCAAGATCATAGATTGTATCAATTGAAGATACTTAAGAGAGTGCAAAAGTAAGCCAGAGAGCAGTGGGTTACAATAATCAAGATGAGGAATAAACAGAAAGATAATCCGAGATCGAATACAGCTCAGCGGGAGTAAGTAATGAATGGCATGAACTCTGTGACGGGCAAAGAAGGAAACTCACAGTATGTGATTAATGTGAGGTTTGAATGTAAGACTAGGGTCAAAAGTGACACAGGGAATCTGTACCAAATGTTTAAAAAGTGGGTAATGGTTGTCAGTGATATTTGGTTAATCACTTAGGTTTCTTGAGATCAACATTTGGTGTTTGCTTGTGACTCATTTATTGATTTTACAACATGTACGTTGGTCTTTTCTCTCCTTTTTAATATCTCCTCTCCCACCCCAGCCCCCCTGTGCAGCATCTCCCCTTCTTTTCCCTAGAGTGGATAATCCAGATGCAGACTTCGTGCTGAAGCCATGAGATCACATGTACTGGATGCTTAAGAAAGCCAAATGCAGTATTCAGACTAAAATGAATTTTATTGGCATAATAATTTGAACATATTTGTTTCAGATTTTCTATTGCACTCTGTCTGAGAAGCAGCCTGAGCAGTTTATAATTCTAACATTCAAAGGATAGAAAGGAATGCCGAAATACAGATAGGACTGAAACCAACCTTAAAGTGAATAAAATCCTAAATAATCCACTGAAAAGAAAAAAAAAAAGAATAATAACAGCAACAGAACTCAGATTGTGCACAGTGGACACCAAACACCTGCTGAAAATAGTAGGTTTTTAATCCAGTATTAAATTTGATAAAGGAATATTCAGCACACAGATGTAAGAGTAAATCATTCCATAATTTAGAGGCCAAAGAAAAAAGCATGCTGAATGCCATGTTAATTGGAAAGTGGCACAGTGAGGGGCAGGAAGGACCAATCGGAGGCCATTGAGAGATCAAGGCTCGCCCAGGAAAATAAGAAGTGCTCAATACAGATAAGTAAGGAGGAATCCATGTAGAACGAGCCTTATGTGTTAGGAGAGAATCTTAAACTGGATCCTAAATGGTACAGGAAGCCAATGAAGTTTGATAAATTATGGAGTGATGTGGCCATACTTCTCGCATGACAGGGAAAGCGAGTTGCCATGTTACATGAGAAATGGAGCCTTTTCAGCAAAGTATGAACAGTACTAGCACACAAAACATTACAGTACATGTTGCCAAAACCTATCTGGCTGCCTCCTACCCTGCCTCTTCTTTCTAGCTGTGCCTCCTTTCCTTTTCCTCTTTCTCCTCCTCTTCGTCACTAGGAGTAGCCTAGTGGTTAGTGCAGTGGACTTTGATCCTGGGGAGCTGAGTTCGATTCCCACTGCAGCTCCTTGTGACTCTGGGCAAGTCACTTAACCCTCCATTGCCCCAGGTACAAATAAGGACCTGTGTATAACATGTAAACCACATTGATATGTAACCTCAGAAAGTTCCATTTCCCTTTCCCCCTTTCCCTTATGACATCACAATATCAGAAGTGAGCCAAATATCAGGCAATCAAGCCATTGTGACATCACTGATGAGGTTGGCTGTTATTGGTGGAATGAGTGGAGGAGTAGCCTAGTGGTTAGTGCTGTGGACTTTGATCCTGGGGAACTGGGTTCGATTCCCACTGCAGCTCCTTGTGACTCTGGGCAAGTCACTTAACCCTCCATTGCCCCTGGTACAAAATAAGTACCTGAATATATGTAAACCGCTTTGAATGTAGTTGCAAAAACCTCAGAAAGGCGGTATATCAAGTCCCATTTCCCTTTCTCGCCAGGCCTATAGTGGATTCTCTTTGCTTTCCTGCAGGAAGTATAACATCCGTGTGGAAGACATAATGCTGAGGGATGTCCCCTACATTACTCTGAGCTGTCAATATCGTGGCCTACAGAAGATTCTCCAGAACACTCAACTTAAAGCTCTGGCCCTGGTCGAATCAGCAGGTAAGATCCATCCCAAACTACTTTCCTCTCTGCCCCTCCTGTTCCACAGGCCTCCAGAGGTTTGATTGAAATCATTAGCTGGGAACAAGCCCCTTCTTCCCCACTCTCCAAGACTGACTGGTGGCTATGGTGAGGTAAGAAGTTGTGATGCACACCTGCCCCCCCCCCCAACTCGGAAGCCACCACAGGCAATGAAGGAGTCGAGAAGTAACACGCATCCCTATTCTCACACTCACAGACTATTGATAGAGGTCACAGGCACCATTTTGAACCTGGAACTGACACAGGCAACAGTGACTGGAGATCACTGCTGCCCACTCTACCTAGACCAGCAGAGCGTCCTTTAGTTAGGCCCAAGAGGGGCTTACATGGAGGTAGACAGTCTTGAAGAGAGGGTGGATGCTCTTTGGGGTGGGTGCGAGCCTTCAGAAGGGGTGTGTCTGCCGGGGTGGGAGTCAGGAGGGGGGGATGCACTTTAGGGATGCACTTTAGGGGGGTCATAAGAACTTAAGAATTTGCCATACTGGGTCAGACCAAAGGTCCATCTAGCCGAGTATTCTGCTTTCAACAGTAGCAAATCCAGATCACAAGTACCTGCCATTAACATTCCATGAGACAAGTTTAGTATCAACTGTTGATATACGAGCCATTAATAGATGAAATAACACACAATAGAAATATATACCATGGGGATACATGACACAGACAAACCACAGATATTGACGTAAGCAAAACTCTGATTGTTGTATATGAAACTTGATGAAAAACAAAAATTCTGAGTGTAAGATAAACATCAATTAATTTTTTTAAAAAGACGGCAAAGAGAGCAAAAAAGAATAAACTAGCTCAGCCTGGGAAAATTGAAAAAGATGAAAGAACTGAACACCTCCAGGAAAGGTGAAGTGATAAAAACTCAAATCCTTAGAAAAAGAGCAAGGAAAAATTGCATTAACAGAGAGAACCTGTCAGCCCAACAGTTTGCACTAATCTGGATTAAAATGTAACAGTTGTACGAGGATGCTGACAAACCTAAATCATCTTATGGAAAAATATCATAAAATGAGCTGTAAGCATAACATGTGTATGGATTTATAGTATGCAACCTTATTAGAACTTTTAATTAAACAGCTTTAAATTGTAAGAGAAAACCAGTGCGTTTTTCCTAGCAAAAAAGGTGCCGGTACTCAAATGCTAGGCTACCCTTCAGGGGTGGGGTGATCACTGAGGGACTCATCCCACAATAGCCAAGCCCCCTGCAACCAGTCACAAAATCTATGACAAGGCAGAATTGTTGAGTAGAGCCTGAGCTCTACTTGGGGTCCATGGGTCAATTTTTGCAGACAATGGAAAAGGTGCCGGTACTCAGTACCCCCAAGTACCCCCTCAAAAAAAGCCCTGGAGAAAACACTTATAGTAATGGAATATTAATCATTCATGAACAGCAAGCAGACTATTTTGAAAAAGGCTGCATGTGGAAACCAGTTTTAAATGATGGTTGCAGCAAAGTCTGAAAAATGATGCAAGCAGTAAGACGACCTGTAGGGAACAAAAAAAAACGTACATAAGTAATGCCACACTGGGAAAAGACCAAGGGTCCATCGAGCCCAGCATCCTGTCCACGACAGCGGCCAATCCAGCCAAGGGCACCTGGCAAGCTTCCCAAACGTACAAACATTCTATACATGTTATTCCTGGAATTGTGGACTTTTCCCCAAGTCCATTTAGTAGTGGTTTATGGACTTGTTCTTTAGGAAACCATCTAACCCCTTTTTAAACTCTGCTAAGCTAACCGCCTTCACCACATTGTCTGGCAACGAATTCCAGAGTTTAATTACGCGTTGGGTGAAGAAACATTTTCTCCGATTTGTTTTAAATTTACTACACTGTAGTTTCATCGCATGCCCCCTAGTCCTAGTATTTTTGGAAAGCGTGAACAGACGCTTCACATCCACCTGTTCCACTCCACTCATTATTTTATATACCTCTATCATGTCTCCCCTCAGCCGTCTCTTCTCCAAGCTGAAAAACCCTAGCCTCCTTAGTCTTTCTTCATAGGGAAGTCGTCCCATCCCCGCTATCATTTTAGTTGCCCTTCGCTGCACCTTTTCCAGTTCTACTATATCTTTCTTGAGATGCGGCGACCAGAACTGAACACAATACTCAAGGTGCGGTCGCACCATGGAGTGATACAATGGCATTATAACATCCTCACACCTGTTTTCCATACCTTTCCTAATAATATGCAACATTCTATTCGCTTTCCTAGCCGCAGCAGCACACTGAGCAGAAGGTTTCAATGTATTATCGACGACGACACCCAGATCCTTTTCTTGGTCCGTAACTCCTAACGTGGAACCTTGCATGACGTAGCTATAATTCGGGTTCTTTTTTTCCCACATGCATCACCTTGCACTTGCTCACATTAAACGTCATCTGCCATTTAGCCGCCCAGTCTCGTAAGGTCCTTCTGTAATTTTTCACAATCCTGTCGTGAGTTAACTCCACTGAGGTGTCCTAGAAGACTAGTACTGGAGAGGTCAACCAGCCATTCCATTTGAAGCACATTGAGGAACGTTTGACTCAAAAGACATCATGTTGCTATTGAAATTCACTTTCGTTTTAGCTGGATATTGAAGTCCATAGCGGGATCCTAAATCCTTGAGGCGCTGACACAGTTGCAAAAACTGTTTCCTTTTTAAAACTGAAGGATCACAGCTGCTGTGTCGAGTCTTTTTGTACCTTCAATAAACATCACTTCATTGAACAGATACATTGCCCTAGTGGTTTTTGGAAGTGGCTACTTTTGCACCCTACTTCTTGGTTTGCTGCCTTACTGTGTGGTAGTGCACATCTGTGCATGTTAGTGAGTGATATTACTGCACCTCAGTACACACATAATGCATGTCAGTACATGTTAGCATGTAGTAGTAATGCACGTCAGCGCATGTTAGCATGTGATAATGCATGTCAGTTCATGTTAGTGTGTGGTAATGCACATCAGTACGTGTTAGCGTATGATGATAATGCACGTCGGTTCATGTTAGCCTGTGATAATGCACGTCGGTTCATGTTAGCCTGTGATAATGCACATCGGTTCATGTTAGCGTGTGATAATGCATGTCAGTTCATGTTAGTGTGTGGTAATGCATGTCAGCGCATGTTAGGGGTCATAATGCACATTGGTACTTGTAACTGTCTGGTAATACACATCAGTACATGTTAGCATGTGATAATGCATGTCAGTTCATGTTAGCATGTAGTAGTAATGCACGTCGGCGCATGTTAGCATGTGATAATGCATGTCAGTTCATGTTAGTGTGTGGTAATGCACATCAGTACGTGTTAGCGTATGATGATAATGCACGTCGGTTCATGTTAGCCTGTGATAATGCACATCGGTTCATGTTAGCGTGTGATAATGCATGTCAGTTCATGTTAGTATGTGGTAATGCATGTCAGCGCATGTTAGGGGTCATAATGCACGTTGGTACTTGTAACTGTCTGGTAATGCACATCAGTACATGTTAGCGTGTGATAATGCATGTCAGTTCATGTTAGTGTGTGGTAATGCATGTCAGCGCATGTTAGGGGTCATAATGCACGTTGGTACTTGTGACTGTCTGGTAATGCACCTCAGTACATGTTAGCGTGTGATAATGCATGTCAGTTCATGTTAGTGTGTGGTAATGCATGTCAGCGCATGTTAGGGGTCATAATGCATGTTGGTACTTGTAACTGTCTGGTAATGCACATCAGTACATGTTAGCATGTGATAATGCATGTCAGTTCATGTTAGTGTGTGGTAATGCACATCAGTACGTGTTAGCGTATGATGATAATGCACGTCGGTTCATGTTAGCCTGTGATAATGCACGTCGGTTCATGTTAGCCTGTGATAATGCATGTCAGCGCATGTTAGGGGTCATAATGCACGTTGGTACTTGTAACTGTCTGGTAATGCACATCAGTACATGTTAGCATATGATGATGATGCATGTCAGTTCATGTTAGTGTGTGATAATGCATGTCAGTTCATGTTAGTGTGTGGTAATGCATGTCAGCGCATGTTAGGGGTCATAATGCACGTTGGTACTTGTAACTGTCTGGTAATGCACATCAGTACATGTTAGCGTGTGATAATGCATGTCAGTTCATGTTAGTGTGTGGTAATGCATGTCAGCGCATGTTAGGGGTCATAATGCATGTTGGTACTTGCAACTGTCTGGTAATGCACATCAGTACATGTTAGCATGTGATAATGCATGTCAGTTCATGTTAGTGTGTGGTAATGCACATCAGTACGTGTTAGCGTATGATGATAATGCACGTCGGTTCATGTTAGCCTGTGATAATGCACGTCGGTTCATGTTAGCCTGTGATAATGCATGTCAGCGCATGTTAGGGGTCATAATGCACGTTGGTACTTGTAACTGTCTGGTAATGCACATCAGTACATGTTAGCATATGATGATGATGCATGTCAGTTCATGTTAGTGTGTGATAATGCATGTCAGTTCATGTTAGTGTGTGGTAATGCATGTCAGCGCATGTTAGGGGTCATAATGCACGTTGGTACTTGTAACTGTCTGGTAATGCACATCAGTACATGTTAGCGTGTGATAATGCATGTCAGTTCATGTTAGTGTGTGGTAATGCATGTCAGCGCATGTTAGGGGTCATAATGCATGTTGGTACTTGCAACTGTCTGGTAATGCACATCAGTACATGTTAGCATGTGATAATGCATGTCAGTTCATGTTAGTGTGTGGTAATGCACATCAGTACGTGTTAGCGTATGATGATAATGCACGTCGGTTCATGTTAGCCTGTGATAATGCACGTCGGTTCATGTTAGCCTGTGATAATGCATGTCAGCGCATGTTAGGGGTCATAATGCACGTTGGTACTTGTAACTGTCTGGTAATGCACATCAGTACATGTTAGCATATGATGATGATGCATGTCAGTTCATGTTAGTGTGTGGTAATGCATGTCAGCACATGTTAGGGGTCATAATGCACGTTGGTACTTGTAACTGCATGCTTGTACCCAATGCACAGTGCCTTACATTTTCCTCACAGAAAATTTCACTTTTTCATTCTTTTTGGAGCTGTTGGAAGTTTCAGGCCTTTTGGAGGGAATTAACCATTTTTTTTAGCTTCTGCCATGCACCTGTCAGTTCCTCTGACCCCGCGGGCCTGTTTATTGGGAGCCATAACTGCTGGGACCATGGGTGGGAAAGGGAAGTTTCATTTATTTCGAAAGTTGAGACTGGTAGCTCTTAAATGTTTGTTACAAGTTTGTGTTTCTGTGGATGCCCCTTCTTTTGGGGGGTGGAGGAACCAGGTGCATGCTTTGGCTCTTTGGGTGGCTTGAGATTCCTCTTCCTCCCATAAGCGCATGCAGAGATTTTTGCTCATTTGGGATTCATACCTTTATTTTATCACCCTCAGGACGTAGTTCTTTGTTAAATTACATTCACGAGTGGTCAGAGGATGGGGGCTTAGTGGCCTGGGTTAAGGTGTCCTGGGGGGGGCATGGGTCAAGGACAGGGATACTTGGTTTGTGGTCCCCTGAGCGTGGAAGACTCAGTCTCTCGGACTTTATTACGGTGGGGTTGGGGTTTTGTTATAGGGTGAAATGTGGAAGTAATCTTTCTGGGTTGGGGAGGTAGGTGGGATTGGTTTCTGTGGGATGCTCCCCTTTTTGTACAGTACTTCTCTTCCTGAGGATGTTTCCAGTTTAGTGGTTTATACTGTTCTATACTTTGCTGTTTGCAAATGGCTTTAGCTTCCTACCATCCACCACTGGATAAGATGTTGTGTAACTTGAGGGAGATGGAGTTGGGTTTCTGATGGGTTGAGGATTGTCTTTCTCTTCATTTGATAACGGAGTGTCACCTCTGGATTCACCTTTGTTTGTTGTATGCTTTGATTTTTGGAAAGTGCAGATTATTGGGTGCTATTTACCTCACTAAGAGGGGCATAATCGAACAGCGCCACCCATCTAGATGGCCGCCGCCGCAAAAAGCGGTCCCGAACCGTATTATCGAAAAAGGTGGCCGGCCATCTTTCATTTCAATAATACGGTTGGGGCCGGCCAAATGTCAAAGATGGTCGGTTTTGAGATGGCCGGCCTCGGTTTTCGTCCATAATGGAAACTAATGCCGGCGATCTCAAACCCCGCCAAATCCAAGGCATTTCATCGTGGGAGGAGCCAGCATTTGTAGTGCACTGGTCCCCCTCACATGCCAGGACACCAACCGGGCACGCTAGGGGGCACTTCTAAAAATAAAAAAAATTAAATTAAAATAGCTCCCAGGTGCATAGCTCCTTTACCTTGGGTTCTGAGCCCCCCAAAATCCACTCCCCACAACTCTACACCATTACCATAGCCCTTATGGGTGAAGGGGGCACCTAGATGTGGGTACAGTGGGTTTGGGGGGGGGGGTTGGAGGGCTCCCATTTACCACCACAAGTGTAACAGGTAGAGGGGGATGGGCCTGGGTCCTCCTGCCTGAAGTGCACTGCACCCACTAAAAACTGCTTCAGGAACTTGCATACTGCTGTCCAGGAGCTGAATATGACATTTCAGGCTGGCATAGAGGCTGGCAAAAAAGGGTTTTTTTTTTTGTTTTTTTGGGGGGTGGGGGGGTGGGAGGGGATTGGTGACAACTGGGGGAGTAAGAGGAGATGATCCCCGATTCCCTCCGGTGGTCATCTGGTCAATTGGGGCACTTTTTTGAGACTTGGTCCTGAAAATAAATGGACCAAGTGAAGCCGGCGAAATGCTCGTCAGAGCCGGCCATCTTTTTTCCATTATCAGGCGAAGCCGGCCATCTTGAAACCACGCCCCATCCTGCCCCCGTCCCGCCTTCACTACCCTGCTGAAACGCCCCCTTGAAGTTTGGCCGGCTCCGCGACAGAATGCAGTTGAAGCCGGCCAAAATCGGCTTTCGATTATACTGATTTGGCCGGGTTCAGGAGATGGCTGGCCATCTCCCAATTTGTGTCGGAAGATGGCCGGTGATCTCTTTCGAAAATAAGCTGGTAAGTCACCTCTAAAAATTGTTGAAATATAAAACAGAGGATAGGTTTTTGGTAGGAGTTGGGGGGGGGAGGTTAAAATTGTTAAAGGATTCATGGCACATTATATCATTCTGTCTTTACTATCTGCGTTCTGATATTTGATTCCCTGTGTATACCTAAATATTGATTGTGTTTACTTTGAATTGTCATCAATAAAAGCATTGAAACATAATGCATGTCAGCACATGTTAGCATGTAGTAATAATGCATGTCAGCATATGTCATGTGGTAATGCACATCAGAGCATGTTAGTGTGTGGTAATATTGCATGGCAGTGCATGTTAGCATGTTGTAATAATGCATGTCAGCACATGTTAGCATGTGGTAATAATGCACATTGGCACATGTAATAATGCACATCAGTGCACATTAGCGTGTGGTAATATTTCATAGTACAGGTAAGTGTGTGATAATGATGCACATCAAAGCAGGTTAGCATGTGTTAATGCGCATTAGTGCATGTTAGCGTGTGCTAATAATGCACATTGGTGCATGTTAGTATGTGGTAATAATGCACGTCAGTGTGTACTACTAATGCATGTCAGTGCAGGTTAGCATGTGGTAATGCACGTTGGTGCTGTTAGCATGTGGTAATAGTGCACATCAGTGCATGTTAGCATGTGATAATATTGCACGTCAGTGCAGGTAAGTGTTTGGTAATAGTGCACATTGGCACAGGTTACCATGTGGTAATAATGCGCATTGGCTTGTGGTAATAATGTATGTCTGCGTATGTTATTTTGTGTTAATGCACATCAGCACATTTTAACATGTAATAATGGACGTCAGTGCATGTTAGCATGTGGTAATAATGGACGTCAGTGCAGGTTATTGTGTAGTAATGCATACCAGCAGAGGTTGCCATGTGGTAATAAAGCACGTCAGCACATGTTAGTGTGTGGTAAATCACATCAGCACGTTAGCATGTAGTAATAATGCACATTGCCGCACAATGGCATGTGGTAATGCACATCAGCACATGTTACATGTGGTAATAACGCACGTCGGCTCAGGTGAGTATGTGAAAATAATGCAGATCAGTGCATTTTAGTATGCTGTAATGCACATCAGCCCATGTTAGCATGTGGTAATAATGTACATCAGCCCATGTTAGCATGTGGAAATAATGCACGTCAGTGCATGTTAGCGTGTGGTAATGCATATCAGGGCATGTTAGCATGTGATAATATATGTCAGCACAGGTTTGTGTGTGGTAATATTGCATGTCAGCACATATTAGTATGTGGTAATGATGCATATCAGTGCATTTAGCATGTGGTAATGCACATTGGCGCAGGTGACCATGTGGTAATAATGCATGTAGGCATGTGATAATAATGCAAATCAGCGCATGTTAGAGTGGTAATAATGCACATCAGCATATGTTAGCATATGATAATAATGCACATCTGTGCAGGTCAGTGTGTGGTAATAGTGCTCATCAGCGCATGTTAGCATGTGGTAATAATGCACATCAGCGCAGGTTTGCGTGTGGTAATATTTACATCGGTGCAGGTTAGTCTGTGGTAATGCACATCGGCACAGGTTGCTGTGTGGTAATAATGCATGTCAGTGCATGTTAGCATGTGGTAATGCACATCAGTGTATGCTAGTGTGTAGTAATGCACGTCAGCGCATGTTACTGTGTGGTAATGCACGTCAGCGCATATTAGCATGTGGTAATATTGTACGTCAGTGCAGGTTAGTGTGTAGTAATGCACATGAGCACAGGTTACGGTGTAATAATGCACGTCAGCATGTGGTAATCATGCACATCAGCACATGCTAGGGTTTGGTAATGCACATCGGTGCATGTTAGCTGTGGTAATACACGTCGGTGCATGTTAGCATATCGTAATGCACATTAGTGCATGTTAGCATGTGGTAATGCACATCAGTGCATGTTAGCGTGCTGTAATATTGTATGTCAGTGCAGGTTAGTGTGTGGTAATATTGCACGTCTGCACATGTTAACGGGTGGTAATGCATGTCGGCGCAGGTTAGCATGTGGTAATGCATGTTGGCGCATAATACATGTGGTAGTAATGCACGTCAGTGCATGTTAGTGTGTGGTAATGTACATCAGCACATGTTACGTGTGGTAAAGCATGCATGTTAGTATGTGGTAATGCATGTTGGCACAGGTTAGTCTGTGGCTAATCTGGGGTCAGGAGTCATATTCAGCATTAAGTCATTGCGGAGAGAATTTTATAAAGTAGGTGTTAACTTTGTTTCCAAGTTATACATGTAATGCTCAGAAATCTAGCATATATACATGTATAAGCACACATATATTGGATAAGCACCTCCGCATTATACTGTACATGTGCACATATCGTACAAAGTGCGTATTTTATGTTGGGCATTCGCAGGTGGAGTCTGGGCAGAGCATAGAACACTAGAAGTGTCATTGGATCACCGGCAATTCCACGCATTCACGCCAGCCCTATGCTTGAAGTAAGTGCTCACGTCTAAGTGAACACGTTAACGTATTCCCAGTTACTCCAGAATATTTACTATACAAAAGTGCACAGTTAAAGAATTACCCTTAGCAGAGCAGCACAAAAGCAGGCCTACAATCAGATCAACTAATATTTGCCTGAATAGATTTAGGTAAATCTCTTATTAAAGGTAGTTAAAATAAATCCTAATCAGTCAGTCATAAAATAAAAACCTATCCAGTTTGGGCTTGACTGAAAGTTCAACTAAAGAGTCGCTTTAAAATTAGTCTTTTGCCTTTGCAGCTCACTGGGTTTATTCCTGCCTTGTTGGTATCACACCTCTCTCCTGTTTCCTCTCTCTGAAACCAGATTCTATGATTCTTTTGGGCTCCGTGGAGAGATCCCAGCTGACTTCCCTATTACGATTCCAGCTGAGCGCCTCCCGGCGTTTGCAGTATGTGAAAGAGAAGAACCTTTCTGAGAAGAAATCAATGCCAGAACCGAGTGAGCCAGAGGACAGTCAGAAACACCCAGCCCCAGGGGTCCGTTTCCAGGTAAACTTTCATTGCACTAATCATTAATGTCAGTCCCAAGAATAAGAGGAGGCATCACAGCCCAAGACAGCCCTCGGTGCTGGGGATAGGAGGAAACCACTGGTCAACAAATTGTTCCCAGGTAGGCGACACTCCAGCATAGACTGGCATGGCAACTGGTCCTGTGACTTTGAGTAATACACTATGGAGTAGATAACCAAGCTGCCCACACTGCCTGCAAACTTGTGGCTTTAGTAAACAGAGAAAAGTTACACTTCAGCTCCTCTATTACATGCTGAGAACATAAAGCCAGTGAGCAGCAAAAGCAACTGAGGTTCAGTCAAGGCTAAACTGGATGGGCTGTTTCCTTGCAGTCTGCGGTGATAGCGATTAACGATGGAATGGAATTAGTTGAGAAGATAGGACAGGTGGACCATTTTAGGTCAGGTACAGCAGGGTCCTAGAGGATATGTTAACTGAAATCAAAGCTATATCGTGCCAGTCTGATCTAATTCCCTGCTGTTTTTTTTTTAACGGAATGGAAGCAGTGCATAGCCGCTACTGACTTGTTTGGTTAATACTTCCTTATTTTACCTAAGGCTCTCAAACATGCTATTATCCACCCCATCCTCAAGGGAGGAAATGTAAATAAAGGGTCCTTATCCTCCTCTCGTCCAGTCTCTCAATTGCCATTTATTAATAAATGTATTGAAAATTTGTTTATCAATAACTATGGATTATGCAGCGCTCTCAGGGGCTTTGAGTACTCAACAATCATGTACAGAAATGGTTCTGGTTTCCTTGGTAAATTATATCACATCAAGGGCCCTGTTTAGTAAGGTACACTAGCGTTTTTAGCACACACTAACCGTGTAGACACCCATAGCAATATTACACGCATAGCACATGCTAAAAACACAGCTTAGTAAACAGAGCAGTTAATATAGACACAAGGACTTTTATTGCTTGTTGTTAGAAAAATGATCTGAACTAGGGTTTCAGGGGGTAATCTTGAATTGGGTTTTTTTTTTCTTTTTATTTGATAGGTCCCAGTAGGTGATTTGCAGTGGTCAACGCTCAGTCTCATCTCCCATTGGATTCAATTTCATCTCCACTGTTTTTTAACTTGCATGTAGGCCTCACAGTCTCTGTTACAGAGAACTATGGATTTTGTTGTCGTCTGTTTGTTGATGATATTCAACTAGGACTAGGGGGCACGCAATCAAGCTATAAAGTAGTAAATTTAAAACAAATCGGAGAAAATGTTTCTTCACTCAACGTGTAAATGAACTCTGGAATTTGTAGTCAGAGATTATAGTAAAAGCTGTTAGCTTAGCGGGGTTTAAAAAAAGCTTTCTAAAATAAAAGTCTATAAGCCATTGTTAAGATAGACTTGGGGAAACTCCACTGCTTATTTCTAGGATAAGCAGCATAAAATATTGTACTGTTTTGGGATCTTGCCAGGTACTTGTGATCTAGATTGGCCACTGTTGGAAACAGGATGCTGGGCTTGATGGAGCTTTGGTCTGTCCCAGAATGGCAGTACTTACATACGTTTTAGATCTAGGGCCTCAGGTATCGGCTCTGGGAGCCAGCTTCTTTCTCAAGTTTCAAGCGGATATTTTGGGGCCAGTACTCGGCCAAAGTCACCGCATAAGTAGGACTAACTTTTCCTGTCTTTATGCCGGTAGCCGGCTCTGGAAAACCCAGAAATTCAGTGCTTGAGCCCATTCATTGCCTGGCATTGAATTTGCAGGCAAAACATTGAGCACTGCAAGTTTAATATCTCCCTTGTGTTTTTATGGATCTTGTTTAGTTAGAGAAGTTCCTATCTGGGAGACTTTGTCTCGCCTAACTTCTCACAATGGAATCCATAACTGATTGTAACAAACTGCATTTCCATGATTTACAATGTATTGTAAGCCACACTGAACCCACAAATAGGTGGGAAAATGTGGGATACAAATGCAATAAATAAATAAATAAATAAATAGTGCAAGAATTTGATGAGTCACAATTTTCCTTCTACACGTTGGGGTTGTCCACTTTTTTATCCCTTCAGCCGATTATGTATCGCATATGATATGGAGTTGCATTGTTTTGTTGTGATTCTATTTTTAGTTTTCCTGCTTTTGCTGATCGTTATATTTGTGTTCAGTAATGAATTTAAATAAAAATAAATACATTTTTGTTGACTGGGGTTGGGAAGGGATTTATAGTTCTATACTTTATATAGGTCACACATAAATGTTTCAATTAATCTGGGGAATTTGTGCTTGTGAAAGAGGAGATCTAAATCTATGTCTGTAAATTCCCTGAGCAAAATTGTGTGCTATGCATTTCTATTAACTACATAGGGAAACGCATGCATGTATTATTTATCCTCTGTTGGCTTCTAACTTACCCTTTCGACTCTAAGCTCATTAAAGAAAGAACTTAGCAGACCTGAATGCTGCTCACCATGTGTCCAATACTCTTTAATATAGAAATGTACGTACACACAAAATATATACACACTGCCTTCCTGCCCTCACTCCCTCCCTCACATCTCTCTTCTTGTGATTCACAGATCAGCATGAGCGAAGCAACATTTTATCCCACCAGAGGGGAAGCAGAGAAGCCTCTGAAATCATCCCTCAAACAACCTTCTAGCACTCATCTGGAGAGTCCCAGAGGTGATTTTGTTTCCTCCATAGCACCAGCCTTAGCTGTGTAAAGATCAGCTTTTCACTGGGTGCCTGACTGCAGTAGTTACCCCGATAACATTTAGTGCCCCTAATTGAATTGTCCCCTTATCTGAACACCCAGATTCCATTACAGAATTCCAGTACAAGTTAGCATTAACATGCCAACATCTAGCAGCACCTTCTTATGCCATGTGCATGGCAGAAGTAAATGCGGCACTTTCAAATGCAAATTACACCATTCTGTGACTAACACACATAGCTGTAACAATCAGGTGCACGAGTGCTGTATTCAGTACCATGGCCAGCATTTACACACGTAACTGTAACAGTCAGTCGCACGAGTGGTGGTTTTCTCTAACTCATGTGCACAATTGCTGCCTAACTGTAGGTGACTTGCTGTAGTATAAGGGGCTGAGTGAGTGAGGGGGGAGGAAGGGGTAACTCAAAAAGTTAGCTGGGCAAACCCTTTTAATATAGATCTTTTTTTGTGTGTTTGAATATCGGGCTGGGAACGTGGTGAGCAGTAGAGGTGATTTATGTTACTTGGTTCAAAATAGTTGGCAGAATCATTCATAGGGCTCATTTTAAAAAACATTTATGTGCATAAAACAAAGGTTTATAAGCAGTGATGAACCCTTTTAAACTATTTATGGGAACGGAGGCACATTTTAAGGTGCTTATTTTCAAATCGAGTCCAGCTATCAACGTGGACTACTATTAAGATGTGTTATTTTAGCACCAACTTATCATATTTTAGTGCAGGGCCCACTTTATACAATGGAATCTACTATTATGTTAATTTGTGATGAAATGTTGTAAAACAAATCAATCAATAAAATGTTTTTATTATGTATTTTTATATTGGCTTTTAAAATTTTTTTATTTTTTTTATTTTTCTGAGAAACAGGGGATCAGTCAGGAATAGCTTTGAAGAACCTTTTCTGTGCCCGTCCGGTCATTGACACCTTGGAGGTAAGAAGCACAGCGTTAGCTTTCTCCTGCAGTTCCTCACAACTTGAACATTGGCCCCTCAGAGCAAGGAAACTAAACCTTAGTAACAAAGAAAGATAGAAAATGACAGCAAATAAGAAACAGAGGATCTGTGTAATCTCTTCCCACTCATGATGCAAGACCAAATCTCCTACCCCATCTCTGCTTCCCTTCCTATTAAAGCTGCAAGTTAATCGCAGTCGAGAAGTGAAGTGGCTGCTGGTGGATGTGAGGATTTATTTATTTATTTGTTGCACTTGTATCCCACATTTTCCCACCTCTTTGCAGGCTCAATGTGGCTTACAATACGTCATGAATAGTGGAAACATATAAGAAAGTATACATTTAGCATTACAGAAGGAACATGGGTTATACGATAATGGTAAAACATATTAGTAGTTTAACAAGCAAATATTATAAGGCAATTCTGGATATTTGTATAGGAGTTCACATTTGTTGATCTTTGTGGTATGCCCTGTCAAAGAGATGGGTCTTCAGTAGTTTGCGGAAGTTGGTTAGTTCATAGAGCGTTTTTAAATTGCACGGCAGCGCGTTCCAGAATTGTGTTCTCAGGTAGGAAAAGGTTGACGCATGCGTTAGTTTGTATTTTAGACCTTTACAGTTGGGGAAGTGAAGATTGAGGAATGTGCGGGATGATTTTTTAGCATTCCTGGCTGCCTTGGTACATTTGAATGCCAATGACATAGGAAAATGTGGGAGGGAGGTTCTGGAAGCCAAATTTAGGTTCTTAGGTAGAAAGCTGAAGTCCAGATCCTCCAGGGTAGCACATTGGACAGAATAATCTGAGTCATAGTTACCTGATGCTAGAGTCCACCTTGGGGGGGTCAGCAACCAGGAAAAAGATCTAGGAGTCTTGTAGATAATACGCTGAAATTTTCTGCTTAGTGTGCAGTGGCAACCGAGAAAGCAAACAGGATGCTAGGAATTATTAGGAAAGGGATGGTGAACAAGACTGAAAATATTATAATGCCTCTATATTGCTCCATGATGTGACCTGACCTTGAGTGCTGCGTTCAGTTCTGGTCGCTGTATCTCAAAAAACATATAGCGGAATTAGAAAAGGGTCAAAGAAGAGCGACCAAAATGGTAAAGAGGATGGAATTCCTCTCGTACAAGGAAAGGCTAAAGAAATTAGGGCTCTTCAGCTTGGAAAAGAGACGGCTGAGGGGAGATATGATTGAGATCTACAAAATCCTTAGTGGTGTAGAACGAGTAGAAGTAAATCCATTTTTTACTCGTTCCAAAAGTACAAAGACTAGAGGACACTCGAGGAAGTTACATGGAAATACTTTTAAAACAAATAGGAGGAAATATTTTTTTACTCAACGAATAGTTAAGCTCTGGGACTGTTGCCGGAGGATTTGGTAACAGCGGTTAACGTATCTGGGTTTAAAAAAGGTTTGTACATGTACCTGGAGGACAAGTCCATAATCTGTTATTGAGACAGACATGGGAAAGCCACTGCTTGCCCCAGGATTGGTAGCATAGCATGGAATGTCGCCACAATTTGAGTTTCTGCCAGGTACTTGTGACCTGGATTGGCCACTGTTGGAAGCAGGACACTGGGCTAGATGGGCAATTGGTCTGACCCAATATGGCTGCTTTTATGTTCCTATGAAACACGAAGAGCCTCGTCTGGCATTTCAAATCTGCCGCTGAATAGGAAGCTAAGCAGCACAGCAGTGGAAGGGAAGGGTGAGCTGGAGACACAAGCTTTTGAAGCCCTTAAGTAAGGTGCACAGAGTTCGTTCCTCACTGGCTCACCCTTTATGCTCAACATACCCCCCTTCAGCATCCTCTACGCCCCCCCCCCCCCCCCCACACACACACATAGAGGGAGGCTCTCTCTCTATTTCTCTCAGTTGCTAAAAATGGAGGTGAGTGAGAGGCAAGCTGCTGGGCCTCCAGGCCTGATGTGTTAGTAACTCCGTATGCCCTGAGATTTTATTTGTGTATTTCTCCCCTCTATGCTCTGTGCTGTCAGTATGGCTCAGTTATTTAATAACTCTGGCTGACACTTCATTGACAGCCCTTTCTCCGGATGTCTGTCTTTATTGGGGAGAGGCAGATATGATGAGACATACTGTCCCAACATGCAGCATCTAGACATTAATAGATTTTGCTCTGGTCTATTTCTTTCTTTTTGTGCTTTAAATGAAAAAAGATGGCTGACAACTCTGAAGCACCAGAAAAGCGAAAGTCGAAGCGGGTCCATATTTCCATTCTGGTATGTATGTGTATGTATATTTCTTTTACACACAGAGGCACATTTTAGATAAAACATCCAAATTACAGATGAGATTTCCAGGTCGAGACGTGCTATGTTCTAGTATTTTATAGAACAAGATCTGGCAACGTGGATCCTGTTCAGGAATAGATGCTTGTACTGTACAGAACTGGACTATTGTACATCCATGTTACAGACATGAGCATCTGAAATATCAACAGGGTCAACACAGCAGCATAAACATGTATGTAGGTGTTTAGAACATGCATGTTTGTCTGCCATTTTAAAATGCTAAACGTCTGGCTCCCTGAGGGGTCACATTTGTCAGGATTGATTTCAGGAGGGGGGGGGGGGGGGTCGGAGGCACTAGTTAATTCTTCCAGTGGAGCGCTGAACAAAATAACTTGTATAACCTAGACGTCCCCAGTAGAAGGTGTAAATCCCAGTGGTGGTGATGCCGTTCCCCTTCTGAAATGGGGAGAGCAGAAATAATACACCCAGACCACACTCCCTTGCAATATCCCTGCATTGGTGATTTGGACGTTGTGACAGAACAGCGTGTTTTTACGCCTGTAAATTTCATTAAATATTTCTTGATGTGTATTTCTCTAGTTTGGCCAGCAGGTGGTGCATGTATATGTTTAAAATTGTTACAGAGGAATGACCGTTCCTTCTTTTATTTAGCACACAGATAAAGGAAATGACTATAGTAATGTAACCAGCTATTTTTGAACCTTGTTCTGGACTCTGATTGGCCCAGGAGCTCATTTCATTTGGATTGTACTGGCTTTTGCCCCAGTTTCAGCCCAGGAGAAGAGAGTGAGAGCTCTTTGCTGAAGCACTGTAAAATAGTTATATTTGATAAGTGGTGAACAGCTATATGTCCTGATCTCCCCAGGTGCTTTTTAGAAAGTAAATATATATATTTAGTTTTATAATTGATCCATATTTCAGTTACTTGTTATTGTTTGCTGATTGCACATTTTTTGTTCATTGTTCAATTTGTAAGACAAAGATTTTTGCCTCTTTGTCTGGACTGATAAAGAATCCTGGTGGTTTGTGTGTTGGGTCTGTGAGTGCTTTCTGGGATCTTTGGGACCACTGGGACTGTGGCCTCAGTAACCTAGAAATCACTGGGGATAATTTGAGAATGGGAGACTCACCCAGAGGCAGTTGGGACCCAGTCGGTGGGAGGAGGGTGCTAGTGTAGATCACAAGCAGCAGGTACAGATGGACCTGGGCTGTGCTGGAGATAGACCCTCTAGGTGGCTGCGGGTTAACCCATGGTGACCCCCTCCCTCCCAGCTCTGAAGTAATCTGAAGCCTTCATTCAGGAATCTCTTTCTCTGACTCTGTTTTTCAGGATGAACGTGAGTTTGATGAAGATATGACCCCTTTGCAGGTAGGTATTTTGATTTTTCTGGGTCTGTGGTTGCCATTGCCTTCTGTGGAGAGGGGATGAGGCCGGATGATATACACCCCAGGGTAATGAAAGAAATCAAACATGAAATTGTTGATCTGCTGTTAGTGATCTGTAACCTGTCGTTAAAATCATCCATAGTATCTGAAGATTGGAAGGTGGCCAATCTGATTTTTAAAAAGGGTTCCAGTGGTGATCCGGGGAATTACAGACCGGTAAGCCTGACTTCAGTGCTGGAGAAAATAGTGGAAACCTATTATGAAGAATAAAATTATGTAACACATAGACAAACATGGTTTAATGGGACAGAGTCAGCATGGGTTTAGCCAAGGGAAGTCTTTCCTCACCAGTTTGCTTCATTTCTTTGAAGGCATGAATAAAATATGTGGATAAAGTTGAGTTGGTTGATGTAGTGTATCAGATTTTCAGAAAGCTTTTAACAAAGTTCCTCATGTGACACTCCTGAAAACAATAAAGAGTCATGAGATAGGAGGTAATGTTCTGCTGTGGATTAAGAATTGGTTATGGGACAGAAAACAGAGAATAGCGTTAAATGGCCATTTTTCTCAAAGGAGGAGGGTGAATAGTGGAGTGCCGCAGGGATCTGTACTGGGACTGGTGCTATTTAACATATTTATAAATCATCTGGAAATTGGAACAACGAGTGAGGTGATTAAATTTGCAGATGACACCAGTGGTGTAGCCAAGAGTGGGCTCAGGTGGGCCCAGGCCCACCCATTTTGGGCTCAGGCTCACCCAGTAGCAGCACATCTATGATGTGGCCGGCAGGGATTCCCCAAGCCCTAGCAGCCGAAAACTCCCAACAACTGTCTCTCCTGCATACCTTGTAAATAGCAGATCATCGCATGCAATGAGCAGCGACTGATACATACTGTTCACACCGGCCCCACAGCCTTTTCTCTGATGTATTCTCGCCTATGCGGAAACAGGAAGTTGCATCAGAGGGAAGGGTGTAGGGCCAACATGAGCAGTGTGTATTAGTTGCTGCTCGCTACCAGTGAAAATCGGCTATTTAAAAGGTATGCTGGAGGGGGGGGGGGCAGGGTGAGAGACCATATGGCATGCAGGTCAGAGAGGGAGAGACCAAATCACTTGCGCAGTACTTCTACCCACCCATCTTGGGCCCAGGCCCACCCAAAATCGGGTGTCTGGCTACGCCCCTGGCATGACACAAAACAAAGTTGTCAAAATACATGTGGTTTGTGAAAAATAGCAGGAAGACTGTGGGAAACTGAAAGACTGGGTATCCAAATGGCAAAGGAAATTTAATGTGGACAAATGCAAAGTGATGCACATTGAGAAGAATAATCCGAATTGTAGTTACTTGATGCTGGGTTCCAACTTAGCAGTCAGCAGTCTGGCCTCCCACTTAGTCACCTCTCCCCTCTCCAGTCGGTTCAAAACTCTGCTGCCCGTCTCATCTTCCGCCAGGGTCGCTTTACTCATACTACCCCTCTCCTCAAGACCCTTCACTGGCTCCCTATCCGTTTTCGCATCCTGTTCAAACTTCTTCTACTAACCTATAAATGTATTCACTCTGCTGCTCCCCAGTATCTCTCCACACTCGTCCTTCCCTACACCCCTTCCCGTGCACTCCGCTCCATGGATAAATCCTTCTTATCTGTTCCCTTCTCCACTACTGCCAACTCCAGACTTTGCGCCTTCTGTCTCGCTGCACCCTACGCCTGGAATAAACTTCCTGAGCCCCTACGTCTTGCCCCATCCTTGGCCACCTTTAAATCTAGACTGAAAGCCCACCTCTTTAACATTGCTTTTGACTCATAACCACTTGTAACCACTCGCCTCCACCTACCCTCCTCTCTTCCTTCCCGTTCACATTAACTGATTTGATTTGCTTACTTTATTTATTTTTTGTCTATTAGATTGTAAGCTCTTTGAGCAGGGACGGTCTTTCTTCTATGTTTGTGCAGCGCTGCGTATGCCTTGTAGCGCTATAGAAATGCTAAATAGTAGTAGTAGTAGTAGTAGTAGATGTCATTGAAGACAATACATTGAAATCTTCTGCCCAGTGGTAGCCAAAGAAGCAAACGGTATGCTAGGAATTATTAGGAAAAGGATGCAGAATAAGACCATAAATATTATAATGCCTCTGTATTTCTCCATGATGTGACCTCATCTTGAGTATTGCATTCAGTTCTGGTTGCTGAATCTCAAAAAAGATATAGCTTAATTAGAAAAAGGTTCAAAGAAGAACAACCAAAATGATAAACAGTGTTGTAGGTCAAAGTACTTTAGTAAAAGTAAAAACCAATGTATATTTTCATACTTATGTAAAAGTAAAAAGTATAGTGATGAACACAGTTAAAAATGTACTTAAGTAAAAGTTATTGCCTAATATAATACTTTGCCAGTAAAAACTTAAAAGGATGCAGCTATTATTAATGTTTTATCCCAATAACTCTACTGCTGTACAATAATGTGTCTCACTACCCCTGACTAGATTACACAGGCTGCCTACAGAAACCAGAGATATTTCTAAATGATGTATGTCTATTTTTAGAAGTTATTTCAATTTGTTCCAGGATACTTGGTTGATTTTATAGATTTTGCACCCTTAAATATCTCACTGACCCCTCTAGTGCTCTTACAAACTAACCCATTTCTTATCTTTACCTCCCCACCCCACTAATCCCTCTCAATTTAATGTACTCGCCTATTTGTTATTTAACTGTTGTAAGCCACATTGAGCCTGACAGCGGTGGGACATTGTGGGGTATAAATGCTGTAAAATAAATCAATAAATGATTCCACCCATCAATGTAGATCATTCTTATTATATTATCCTTCAGTTAAGGAAATTAAACATAAAGGGGGTGGGATGACTTCCCTATTAGGAAAGGCTAAAGCTTCTGGGGCTCTTCAGCTTGGAGTAAAGATGGCTGAGGGGAGATATGATAGAGGTCTATAAAATAATGAGTGGAGTGGAATGGGTAGACATGAATCACTTATTTACTCTTTCCAAAAATACTAGGACTAGGGGGCACACAATGAAGCTACTAAGTAGTAAATTTAAAATGAATTGGAGAAAATATATCTTCACTCAATGTGTAATTAAAATCTGGAATTCGTTGCCAGAGAACTTAGTAAAAAGTTAGATTAGCAGGGCGTAAAAAAGGTTTGGATAATTTCCGAAAAGAAAAGTCCATAAGTCATTATTAAGATGGATTTCGGAAAATCTACTGCTTAATTCTAGGATAAGTAGCATAGAATCTGTTTTACTGTTCTGGGATCTTTCCAGGTACTTTTGACCGGGATGTGCCACTGGTCTGTTCCAGTATGGCAGTGCTTATTTTCTTATTTTTTTCTTGTTTTCTTACCCTCCCAGTTCTACTTTGTCATCTAGCAAATATACTTATTAATCTCTCCCACCCACAGGTCATTGAATGGGAAGAGCAGCAGTTGGATGAACAGGTGAATTTCAACAATTGTAAAATTGATCCTGCTCCTTTCCAGCTGGTGGAACGCACCTCACTTCACAAGGTACAGGAATTGCCAGTCCCAGGCTGGTATAGGACAGGACTTCACAAAATGGATAGAATTTGTTTGGTGAAGATTTGTTTTGTGGGGACAGAGTTGGATTTATGTTTTCGATTTAGTTAGAAAGACTTGGGTTTTGGGTCTTATTCTGAATTTGAAAAAGATTTGAGTATTTGAATGTGTTGGGGTTGGAATAGGAGTTTCAGATTTGAATGTGTGGGGGGGGGGGTTGGAATAGGAGTCTCAGTTTTGAATGTATTTGAGGGGTTGGAATAGGAGTTTCAGAGTTGAATGTGTTGGGAGGGTTGGAATTGGAGTTTCAGATTTTAATCTGTTGGGGAAGGTTTTGAATTGGAGTTTCAGTTTTGAATGTGTTGGGGGAGGGTTGGAATTGGAGTTTAAGATTTGAATGTGTTGGGGGAGGGTTGGATTAGGAGTTTCAATTCTGAAGTGTTGAGAGGGGTTGGGTTCTATAACTTGTTCAGCATTTGGGTGGAATTTGGACGAGTAGTGAGGGGCTTTCAATTCTTGTAGAGAGAGGATTGGGTTTTTCTTTTCTTCTATTATATGATATTCTTGATATACCACCTTTCTGTGGTACAACCAAAGTGGTTTGTTTAAATTTTACTGTATGCTTTTTAAGATTCGACATGGTATGGCTCCATTATATATGTATGTTACGATAGTCTACTCAAGATCTAATAATTTGTATTCTTTATGCAATGCTTTGACTTTTGCTTTTTCTGATCCTAAAGGGATAAGATCAAAAACACTTTTTAATTCTTGATTATCCTATCAAGCTGCAACACATTGGAAGAGATTGCCTTCTTACATTCGATGTATTTCTCAACATACTCGTTTTAGAAGAGATTTGAAAAAACTTTTATTCCAGAAATCTGTACTGATAGATAGGCTCTGCTTAATATTTTAATTATTGTACCTCTTGGTAGACTATCCAGTTTCTTGATTGTAATCCTCAGTTAACTTTGTAGAGATATTTGCGGAATATAAGAATGAGTTATGTTATGATACATATTATATGCAGGCACTTTGCTTGGTTTTGTCAGTATTTGGATGGAATATGATTGGGAGAGGGCTGAATACGTGGGTTGAGAGGAACAGGTTTTATGGTTTGGCCATTGAGTTGGATGTGGTTTTGTTGAAGATAAGTGATAGAGGATAGCTTTAGACTGAGTTGTAAGGCTTCACTTTTGTGATTAGATGAGGGAGGAGTTGGGTCTATGTGTAATTGAGCTCTGGAATTTGTTGCCAGAGAATGTGGTAAAAGCAGTTAGGTTACCAGGGTTTAAAAAAGGTTTGTACAAGTTCCTACAAGAAAAGTACATAAACCATTATGAAGATGAACTTGGGAAAATCGACTGCTTATTCCTGGGATCTGCAGCATAAAATCTGTTCTGTGCTTTTGATACTTGTGACCTGGATTGACTACTGTTGGAAACAGGATACTGGGCTTGATGGACCTTCAGTCTATACCAGTATGGCAATGCTTACGTACTTATGTACTTGCTTTAGTATACCCTTATGGTTGGGCTAGGGGGTGAGTTTGGCATCTCCCTTCATCAGGATTTAGTATTCATGGGGTTGGGACTGGGGACAGAGTTAGTTGATTGGAATTTGTGTAGTTTTTTCACTCCTGAAGATTAAAAACATGGCTTTGATTGGGTTGGCAGGGATAAGTCTTTCAAGGTTGAGTAACCTAATAGAGTAATATGGGCATAACTGGGGAAGAAATCTGAGAGTCTGCGTTTTCAAGTTATGGTTTTGGACATTTCTAACAGGGGTTTTGTGATTTGAAACATAGAACGCATATGTAGGTCACCTGGGTAAGAAAAGAGACCTTCAAGAGTGCATAAGTATGATCACAGATTCTAAAACATAGTAATTTATATACATACTTGAGAGAGATTAGTGTCAGCATGTTTAATACTGACAAATAGATGCCTTTGAGCCTTAAATGGTGCTTTAACTAGGATCCCAAAAAGGCAATTCGATAACTGGGTGTACACTGTTTACCCACTTTCAGGGCAAAACATTTCATTTTATTTAGATTCCCATCTTTGGGGGGATTTTCCTTTTGTCATTCATTTTTCCATTTTGGGACAGTGTTGTCAATCATATGCAATGTTTTGCATTGGTAAAACCCTGTCGCACAGAAATGGGCATTACTTCAAAATATTGCTGACTGTTGTAAGACACAAGAAAGTTAAAATTTGACATAAAGTTAACATTAACACACAAGAAAGTTAAAATTTTGGTTGGGGGGGGGGGGGGTCTGTCACGCCGTTTTAAAATTGGTATGGGAAAGGTCATTGACTTTCCCATGTTGTTTCAAATAAATGGACATCCGTAGTAAGTAGCAGTTTTCTCAAATTTCTGCTTAAATGATTAGGGGCATTTACATATGTAAACTGATGAACCCTAAATCCAACTGCAGAACTACTTATGAGCTGTTACCACATAATTTTTATTAAACCAATTTTAGTATGAACTTACATAAAATGTATTAGACTTGTGTAAAAGGATTTATGGGGAAGATAACAAGGTGCGGCAAAAGGCAAGTTTTTAATACACCTTGATTTACCACAGGAGGCAGCAGCCTGCATTATAACCGGTTTCTGACTATTTTGGTAAATGAATAACTCTGACTATGAGCCAGAAGCATTTAGTCTAGCGGCCGGTAGCATCAGGCTTCGAAGCCACCAACCAATGCTCTGAGCTATGGCTTCTAGGCTAGGACACCCCTCTTCACCCCCCCCCCCCCAATTCGGTCCTTTCTGATCAATGGCCCCACCACAATCAATAGTTCCCACCCCCACCTTACATCTCTGGTGGTCTAGGGGTTCCCCCGGCCAGGCAGGAACAACTACCAGTCACTATCTCTCAAAATGGCCCCCCTACATGACTACTGCTAAGGGTCGTGTTTCTGTATAAGGTGCCCCTACACTAACTGTTTGCCCCATGTGGAAAAAGCAGGACAGATGCAGGACATGCCCCCCCCCCCTTGCATTTACCACACAGCATTTGCACTTAAGCACAGCAATTTTGGCATTAACTCTATATAGTAAAAGGGTCTTTAGTTGGGTTACTTTGGAATTTGCTTATTTGCACTTAAGCACAGTAATTTTGGCATTAACTCTATATAGTAAAAGGGTCTTTAGTTGGGTTACTTTGGAATTTGCTTATGTTTACTGATGTTTTCAGCACTTGTCTTGCTCCTTTCCTGTTTCTTATTCTTCTTTCCTTCCCCCTTTTTCCCAGGCTCACACAATCTTCTCTCTTCTTGGCGTTGATCACGTGTATGTTACAAGCATTGGGCGTCTAATCGGAATGGTGTCTCTCAAAGAGGTAAGATGATAAATTCCGTTAGTGGGAAGAGGACACATCAGGGCCCTTATGAGGCCCTCTGGAGTATTGGAGGAGGAGAGTTTCAGGGCTAATTTCAAACTCCCTGTCTTGGTACAAAGTCCACTCGCACTTTGAATCCGCAAATCTGGCACCTAATTTTCAATGGGAATATGTTGTGTTTTCCCTTTGAAAATTGAGCTGGGAACAGGAAACCCACAGTCTCTTGACCCTTTTTTTTTGTGGGGGTAGATTTTTCTTTGAAAATGGCAGGCACAGACCTGCACATACAATCTAAATGCATTATTTTCTGAACCCATCACAATGAGAACGACAGGTGGAAGTATTTGTGCTGTAGAACAGTTCATCTACTTTTCACACATACAGTGTGAACGTGCTGATGAGGAAATGGTGGAAAATATACACGTTCCTCTTTGGAAATACACGTTTTTTTTTTTTTTGGGGGGGGGGGTTTGCAGTGCCCAGAATATCCCCCCCCCCCTTTTGAATCTGTGTGTCCCCCACAACAATTCTACATGAAAATAGCAGCATGCAGAAATTTACGCAAATCTATGCACATAAATATTGCTATTACATGTGGAATTGTTACAGTTGTCTTCAGATATAACCAGTAGCATAATGTCCTTTAATACCAAACTGAGTCAGAAGGGAGGAGTGTCCTCGTCTACCATGCTGGGACACTGGGTCAGAGGGAGGAGCATCCCCTATCACCAGGCTGAGACACTGGGACAGAGGGGAGAAGTGTCCCTTAATAGCATGCTGAAGTATGGGGTCAGTTGGAAGAGTTTTCCACAAAACTGTGCTGGGTCACTGGGAGAGAGGGTAGGAGCATCCCTTAACACTATACTGGGTCAGAGGGAGGAGCATCCCCTATCACCAGGCTGAGACACTGGGACATGCTGAAGTATGGGGTCAGTTGGAAGAGTTTTCCACAACACTGTGCTGGGTCACTGGGAGAGAGGGTAGGAGCATCCCTTAACACCATACTGGGTCAGAGGGAGGAGCATCCCCTATCATTAGGCTGAGACACTGGGCCAGAGGGGAGGCGCTTCCCTTAACACCATGCCTAGGACTCTGGATGCATGTCCCTGTCATGTTGAGAAACTGGGTGAGGAGGAGGAATTTACCTTTAGACAGTTGTAGAATCCCAGGGTGGTACTGGATTTGAGGAAGGAGTGGCCCTTAACATCATGCTTTGTTACCGGTATAGTGGGTCAGAATGGATAATGAAAACTGAACTGGTTTTCACCATAGACATAGAGTATATGGAAAGAATTTGTTCTCCATTGTAACCTGTTATGTTTTAAACAGCTGAGGAAAGCAATAGAAGGCTCAGTTACGGTGAAAGGTGTGAAAGTACGGCCTCCACTGGCGAGTTTCCGAGACAGCGCCACCAGCAGTAGTGAGACAGAGACAACAGAAATGCATAGACTATGGGATCGACGAGAGCGACTCTCTCTGCCACGGGAGTCCAGTCCATCAGATACCATCAAGTGCCAGTGAAGATAGACAGGAGAAGACAGAAGCCAGAACACTGTGAGAAGGAAGAGAGAGAGGACAACCCCGATCCTCTGCACTGAGTAACTTTTTTGCACTAAAATGAACAGCTAATACGAGAGAGAGACCAAGAGCATATTAGAGTCAGGCTCTTCCACCAGGGACATTTTGGAACGAGGGTTCTCCGGAGCCCCTCAGAAAGTCTTGCTGTTTCTGTGTATGGTTTGAGAATATTCATTAGTGTTGAGGCTCTTTCTGTAAGAAGACCCTAACCAGGTCCTCATCAGTAGAAGACGCAGGACAACTCCTTTCTCTTTCACACACATTCACAGTGGGGTTTGGTGACACGGACAGAACATAGCTCTCTGTGCATGTGTAATCCATACCCTTCTTGAGCAAGAAGAAGTGGCCCTTACATGGGTCTCTATTGCTTTGGAAAGGAGAGAAAGCTCACCCTAGGGCTATTTTTCAAAGTTGGTATTGGATTCCTTAGCTAGATGTAGATACTTTTCATTGAGTGGAGGCACAGCTGAAGGAGTAACCCCCACACCATCCCACACTCATTAAGTTTAATATCTATGGGAACACCTTCCACCCCCACCCCACACACTCACAACCCACACCTATTAAATATAATGTCTACAGGAACACCTCCCCCCACCATCTCAAACTCATTATGTGTAATATCTGTGGGAACACCTCCCCCCCCCACACACACACAACCCTGACACATTAAATATAATTGCTTCAGGAACACCTTCCCCCCCATCTCAAACTCATTAAATGTAATATCTACAAGAATACCTTCTACACCTCTCCCCCCTCTAGCACTCATTAAATACCCTTTCTCCCCAATATTCAGCCAGTGGTGGGCAACACTGTTGATGTCTTCGTTGGTGTTAAACGTGGATATTCAATTCTGGACCATATACGGCCATTGGCATTGAAGATCCGGGTTTTTTAAATCTGGCTGGTGCATGTCTGGTTAACTTGATATATAGAGGTAAAGATAGGACAACTATTTATGAGCTAACACTGGCCGGATAGCTCTGAAAATGTGGAGCTAACTGGACTCCACCTCTGGAACGCCCTCCAACATAGCCGGCTTGTAGTTTGGTGCTAACCAGCTATTTTCAGTGAAAATAACCAGGTTAAGTGCTGCTGAAAATTACCAGATATCCACCGACAAGTGAATTAACCAGTTGGCAGCCATTCCTGGCCGGTTAACTTGCATTGGATATCGGTCGGCCTATGTCTAAAGGGAATCTACCTAATCCCTCGCTTATTAAGGGGAAAAGTGTCAGCAGTATAAATAACTGGCACTTTGAGGAGCCAACTTTTAAGTGCCCAAATTAGTTCATTTTTAGCTGAATTTTAGGAACTGACAGGTCAATATTCAGCCTCTAAAGTCAGCATTGTTTCATAGTTGCTGGCTATGGATATTCAACACTGCTTTCTGGGTACCAATATCCAGTCCAGCAGCGATGTTCAAACCACATGTCAGCACCAGTTTCATAAAACTGAACATCCAGGGGGAGCAATTAGGGAGCAAAAGTTAAAACTCTTAACTTTTGTTTTGGTTCTTTTTGAAGTGCTAAGCATGGAGCCCCCTCATTTATTCCTGCAAACCCTATGGCCAAACGAGCAGTTAAATTACACTTATGCCTACCTCGGAGCTGGTGGAAATGCTGTTGTTCAGATTATTTTTAACATATGCAGCTATTGCCATTCTAGAATCAGAAATATATGGATGGTAGTCAGGTCCATCAAAATGACATTACTGTAAGCATTGGCTTTTCTGCAATAGCTACATGTCGTCGGTAGGTAACACTGCTGTTCACACACCGCTTCTAAAATGACCCCCTCCATAAAGTTAAATACTTAGTGTGTTGAACAACAGCACTGTCTCTGCCTTTTAATCATTCACAGAACATAGACTCCAAAAGTAGACATTCGGATTTTGAAAGGGGTAGATTTAGATGTTCATGTGTAAAGGGCTTTTATAACATATGTATGGAAGTGTGTGCCTAGTTTTCCATGCTTTCTAGGTACTCCTGGGTGTGTAGTGTGGAAGCAGAGTTAACAATATACCTCCCTCTCACCCCATCTCCCACCCACCCCATAAGTTGATCTTTGATTTATATTATCTCTAGTCAATGAGGACGAAGATGTTGTAGATTGAAGTAGATTTCCTTTTTTTTTTTTTGGCTTTTTTTTGCAACAAGGGATGTGCCTGATTTATTTATTTTAGGAAAGGGTTTATTTAAATTCTAATTTTGTATTGCTTGGAAAACTGTTGCTTTATTATTATTATTATTTTTTCTTAGCAGAGAGGACGTAGTTTAAATTTCTCTTTAAGGAGCTTCTTTGCTTGCTTGCTCTAGGATTTCTTTTTTACCTCCATTTTTTAAGGAGACATGACCTAAATAACCTCATTTGAAGTCCCTGCACTTCTGAGGCTTAGACCTTATACAAAACAAGAATGCAGCTACTTTAGCCCAGGGGCATAGCCAGACTTCAGCGGGAGGGGGGACCAGAGCCTAAGGTGAGGGGGCACATTTTAGCACCGCCGACCCCCCCCCCCCCCCCCCCGCCACCGCCAACTTTGACGACCCCCTGCCGATGACCTTCTCAATCCCCCTCCCGCCGCCAACCCTGCCCCACCATCGCCGTGGGCTACCTTTGCTGGCAGGGGACCCCAATCCCCACCAGCCGAGGAGGTCCTCTTCTTCCTCCGAAGGCTTCATTCTGATTAATTTCTTTGATTGGGTGAATGAAGAGTTGGATCGATCAACAGCGCTAGATGTGGTTTAGATTTTAGCAAAGCCTTTGATATGGGTTCTAAAGTGATGACTGGGTTAAGAACTGGTTGAGTGGAAGGCGACAGAGGGTAGTGGTGAATGGAGCTTGTTCCGAGGAATAAAATGTTACCAGTGAGTGCCACAAGGTATGGTTCTTGGGCCGGTTCTTTTTAACATTTCTGTAAGCAATATTGCTGAAGAGCTGTCTGGTAAGATTTGCCTCTATGCAGATGATACCAAAATCTGCAATAGGATAGACACCCCTGGTGGAATGGATAACATGAAGAAAGACTTAGCCACCAAATTCCAGACCATTCATCTAGCTTTGCTAAGATTTAACACTAAAAATGCAGGATCATGCATTTGGGTTGCAAAAATCCAAGGGAACAGTACAGTTTAGGGGGTGAAGAGGTGCGGGACTTGAATGTGATCGTATGTGATGATCTTAAGGCAGCCAAACAGGTAGAAAAGGCGACCGTGAAAGCTAGAATAATGCTTGGGTGCATAGGGAGAGGAATAGACAGTAGAAAAAAGGAGGTGATTATGCCCTTGTATAAGACTCTGGTGAGACCTCATTTAGAATACTGTGTACAATTCTTGAGACCGCACCTTCAAAAAGATATAAACAGGATGGAGTTGGGCTAGAGGGCAGCTACTAAAATGGTCACTGGTCTTCATCATAAATTGTATAGGGACAGACTTAATACCTCTATCATATCTCCCCTCTCTCACCTTTCTTCCAAGATATACATATTGGGATCTTTAAGTACCTAAGTGACAAATGCACAGGAGGTAAGTCTCTTTCAATTGAAAGGAAGCTCTGGAACGAGGGGGCAGAGAATGAAGGTGAACAGGGATAGGCTCAGAAGTAACCTGAGGAAATACTTCTTCATGGAAAGGGTGGTGAATTCATGGAACGGCCTCTCGGTGGAAGTGGTGGAGATGAAAACAGTATCTGAATTCAAGAGAACTTGGGAGAAGTGCAAAGATCTCTAAGGTAGAGATAGGGAGAGTAGATGGCATGGACAGGCAGACTGGATAGACCATTTTTTTGTTTCTATGCAGTTACCTTGTGAAGCAACGTTGTAAAGGAATGTGGGTACACGTAGACCAATCCTCAACAAATGTCAAGATGCCAGGCCACTGGTCATGGATCCCAGGATCTGCCTACTTTGAACTTCTGTGCGGCACTACTGCCTCCTTGCAGCTGTTCTCTGTACTCACCCAACACTTGGTTGAGTGTGAGACGCGAGGTGCCTGAATTCACATATGGTTCTCATGTAGGGTTTACCAGATACCTCCAGGTCATGGAGGACAAGCTGAGCTGTTTCTGGTGTTACTTTCATTTTGACACTATTGCAAGAATTTAGATGCCATGAAAGTTGATCCTCACAAAGTGCTGTGTGCCTACCAAAAGCTGCTGTTCAGTACAGTGGCTATCAGTGGATGAATAATCACAAGCCCGCAGCAGCCAGCATGGTCAGGGGAAGGGTGGCTAGTTCAAACCGGCTACTGCTGACTGTGGCTTGCTGGTTGAGGGTGGGGAGGAGGGAAGGCTGACTGTGTTGTAAGGTTGGGAAGGAAAATGGTAGGAAGAAGGGTGATATGGGGTTGAGCAGGAGACCAATGGGGACAATGATGGGGTTGATGGGTGAAAGGCAGGATAACTAGGGAGAGTGATTGGGTGGAGGGTTGTAGTTCCTAAAGCTTTGAAACTTTATCCCTAAATGTGTAATATTAACAGTGTAACTTTATAACAGAAGGAAAGATATACAGGCATATATACCTAACATTGTAAATGACAACAGCTAAAGACCTGAAATCTGCCCAATAGTCATATCAACTCATGGTTAAACCAATAATGAATGTGGCATAAATACTTGGTCTTTCTTTGGCATTTCTGGGACATAGACTGTAGAAGTCAGCCCGGCATCCTCCCATTCCAACTACTGGAGTTGTCAAAGCCCTCTCCAGCACATCCTAAACTGTCTTTTGCCATATACGGGACAACACCTAAGTACCTTTATGAAATTTATTTTCCCACCTGTTTCAGAGAGGACTAACTTTTCTACCTATGTTTGCATGGATACATGTGTACATGGAGGTGCAAACATTAATACATGCATACCCCAGGCAGTTTTGCAAGCACCAATTTCTGCAATTAGAACACTGCTTAAAACATTTTTTTTTAAACCCCCAAAGTACCCTAAAGGATAATGTAGACATCTTGTATTTCTTGCCAATTTGTCAAGGATGAATAGCAGGAATTGTTTTAAGGAGAAGGCTTCTCTTCCTACACTTCCCCAAGCTTTCCTCAGGAGCCTCAGTTCTTGCCCCTATGCACAACACCCCCTGCACCCCCACACCCTCTCGCAAGTGGGACAGAGCCCAAAACTCCAACCCTTGCTGTTTCAACATGTCTCTTGGCTAATGTGATTGTGTTGCTAATGTCATACTGCCACCATGTAAATAGCAAAGGATTTTTATATTAATTTAACAAAAAGAATTTTTATTAAATGAAAAGTATATTTAGCAATGTATAAAGATTTGAGGGACTTGAAGTGTGTCTATACTTTAAAATCAAATAAGCAATTCAATCCTAAGGGCATCTTTCAGCAATGGAAAGTGGATCCAAGTGAGGAAAATAGGCAACTTCATGACACTTCACACTTCCCCCCCCCTGTACCAGTCTCATTTTACAAAAGCCCTTTTTTGTGAGTTTGTAACCAGGTCGATGTGTGAAAGTCTTCCTCAGCACTATTTAACCAGCCAACAAGGCCACTGATCAGTTAAATGGTGCTTAACCAGCTGATATTCAGCAGGGGATAACTGGCTATCACCCACTGAGTATCCCTGGTTAGTGGCTAGCAGAGAGCCAGTTATAATATCCCGATATAACCGGCTAGCCATTGATTTCTAAAACTGGTTTAGTGGCCATATTTGCCCGAGTGAAAACTTAGGATATCTTTGGCCGGTTTAAAGACAACTGGCTACATCTGGATATTGACTTAGCCAGTTATCTTTAAACTGGTCAAAAATAAACTGGATAATCAATGCTGGTTACTGGAAACAGCCTGGCATTAAATATCCAGGCTCAGCCGGTCTAACTCCCACAGTCTGAATATTACTCCCTTTAAGCAACCTGGGTTCTCATTGTCTACAGGTGGAGAGGGGGAATAAGGACTTGGGGTGGGGGAAGGAATATCCCAATATTGTAACCTGGAAGTTAAATAGGGACGGGCCACAATTCAGACCAGTGCCTAGTTTGCTTGGCGGCTGAAGTTCGAACAGCCTTTTTGCTGTTCTAACTTTACTTGCTTATGTAACTGGTTAGCAACCTGAATATTGCTGCTAACTGGTTAAGTACATCCTTCGGACTTCCCCAGCACCAACTGGACAGTACAGGGCTGGATACTGCTGATACTTAGCGACAATGTCCAGTTCAGGGCTGCTGACAGTTGGTAGTTAACAAACATAACAAGCAGAAGTGTCCCCTTAACAACAAACCACAACAAAGTGTACCCACAAGAAAAAGTAGGAGGCAGCCCAAATGTATATCCAATCAGTGGGTCTATTAAAATAATTTCAATGAAATGGACTTGATGCAGTGCTGCGTTTCAGCGCCTATAGCACCTGCCTCAATGCTACGGACCATTGTTTGAAGAGGAATAATCTTCGCTATAGGGTTCATTTTCACTCCTACACAAGTAGAGTTGTTTTTACAGAATTACATATACGGACAATGACTAACTATTTGCTGTTCCGAAAATCATTGAAGATTTACTTATTTAACAAACATTTGACTGATTTCTGATATGTTTTAGACTTGTCTTATTAATTTGTTGAAACCCACTTTGATTCTTCTGCAGATATAGGCGGGATACAAATACATGTATGATAAAAGTGTAACTAGGGAGAGAATTCCTCAAAAGAAAAACATCAACTCTGCTAGAAAGTAGCGTTTAATTTCCAAGAGGACAAGAAAGGAGATGGGAGTTGATATACTGCCTTTCTGTGATTATGATCAAATCAGTTTAAATATTATATACAGCTACTTATTTTGTAGCTGGGGTGGTGGAAGGTTACGTGACTTTCCCAGAGTCACAAGGAGCTGCAGTGGGAAATCAGTTTAGTTCCCCAGCTACTCGGGCCTTTGCACTAGGTAACTCCTCTACTCCTGCAGAAACCTGCAATTTACTACCTTAGGAAACTGGAAGACTGAGCATCCAAATGGCAGATGAAATTTAATGTGGACAAATGAAAAGTGATGCACATTGGGAAGAACAATATGAATCATAGTTACCTGATGTTAGGGTCCACCTTAGGATTTAGTACTCAAGAAAAAGATCTAGGTGTCTTTGTAGACAACACGCTGAAATCTTCTACCCAGTGTGCAGCAGCAGCCAAAAAAGCAAACAAGATGCTACGAATTATTAGGAAAGGGATGGTAAATAAGACTGAGAATGCTATAATGCCTCTGTATCGTTCCATGGTGTGACCTCAACTTGAGTATTGCATTCGGTTCTGGTCGCCATATTTATAAAAAGATATAGCAGAATTAGAAAAGTTTCAAAGAAGAGCAACCAAAATGATAAAGGGGATGAACTCTCATATGAGGAAAGGCTGAAGAGGTTAGGGCTTTTCAGCTTGGAAAAGAAACAGCTGAGGGGGATATGATTGAGGTACTGAACATTTCCATGTCTTGGTTCAAATGATAATTTAATCTCAGATTATTTCAGATTTCTATATGCAGGAATTCATTTTCAAAATTGCTAAACAGACTGCAATCGATGCAGAACACAGCAGTAAAAAGTTATTTACAAGGCCAAAAAATTTGATCAAGCTACACCATTGTAGAAAGATTTACACTAGCTACCAGTTGGCGCTCGAATAGAGTTTAAGGTGGCATACATAGTTTTAAAGACCATCCATGGTTTATGCTCAAGCTCCCATACTCATTATCTATTCCCTTTTTTAGGTCTTCATCTCATTTTTGTACCACATTGAACTTAGGTTTTCCTACTGTTGAGTATATTTTACTCAAGTTCTTTCATGATAGTTCATTTAGTTGTCTTTCCGGTAGGATATGGAATTTGATTTCAGCATCAGTATAACGTTAGGAGTTACGGATCAAGAAAGGGATCTGGGTGTCGTCGTCGACGATACGCTGAAACCTTCTGCTCAGTGTGCTGCTGCGGCTAGGAAAGCGAATAGAATGTTGGGTGTTATTAGGAAGGGTATGGAGTCCAGGTGTGCGGATGTTATAATGCCGTTGTATCGCTCCATGGTGCGACCGCACCTGGAGTATTGTGTTCAGTACTGGTCTCCGTATCTCAAAAAAGATATAGTAGAATTGGAAAAGGTACAGCGAAGGGCGACGAAAATGATAGTGGGGATGGGACGACTTTCCTATGAAGAGAGGCTGAGAAGGCTAGGGCTTTTCAGCTTGGAGAAGAGACGGCTGAGGGGAGATATGATAGAAGTGTATAAAATAATGAGTGGAATGGATCGGGTGGATGTGAAGCGACTGTTCACGCTATCCAAAAATACTAGGACTAGAGGGCATGAGTTGAAGCTACAGTGTGGTAAATTTAAAACGAATCGGAGAAAATTTTTCTTCACCCAACGTGTAATTAGACTCTGGAATTCGTTGCCGGAGAACATGGTACGGGCGGTTAGCTTGACGGAGTTTAAAAAGGGGTTAGATAGATTCCTAAAGGACAAGTCCATAGACCGCTATTAAATGGACTTGGAAAAATTCCGCATTTTTAGGTATAACTTGTCTGGAATGTTTTTACGTTTGGGGAGCGTGCCAGGTGCCCTTGACCTGGATTGGCCACTGTCGGTGACAGGATGCTGGGCTAGATGAACCTTTGGTCTTTCCCAGTATGGCACTACTTATGTACTTATGTACTTATGTACAATGTTTAACTGTCTGTTATTTTGAAAATTATTGAAGACCTATTTGTATTTTGGTATAGAAATGTGATTTGTTTCTTAATAAGTATTTTATATGTGTTTTTAGGGATGTAATTTTTGTAACCCACTTTGATTCTCTAGTACAAATAGAAGAAAGACAGGCCCTGCTCAAAGAGCTTACAATCCTGCCTATGTTTGTGCAGCGCTGCGTACGCCTTGTAGCGCTATAGAAATGCTAAATAGTAGTAGTAGTAGGATGCAAATGCTGGAATGCAATGGAATGAAGGTCTATAAAATCTTGAGTGGTGTAGAACAGGTAAAGTGAATTGATTTTTCACTCTTTCAAAAAGTACAAAGACTAGGGGACACTCAACGAAATTACATGGAAATACTTTTAAAACAAATAGGAGGAAATAGTTTTTCACTCAAAGAATAGTTAAGCTCTGGAACTCGTTGCCAGAGGATATAGTAACAGTGGTTAGCGTATCTGGGTTTAAAAAAGGTCTGGACAAGTTTCTGGAGGAAAAGTCTATAGTTTGCTATAGAGACAGACATGGGAAACCCACTATTTGCCCTGGGATCGGTAGCAGGAATGTTGCTACCAATTGAGTTTCTGCCAGGTACTTGTGACCTGGGTTGGCCACTGTTGGAAGCAGGATACTGGGCTAGATGGACCATTGGTCTGACGATTGAGCCCTCTCCTATTATTACTGGTGTTCCTGTCTTCTCTTTATTTTATGTTACATAAGCATTGCCATACTGGGACAGACTAAAGGTCCATCAAGCCCAGTATCCTGTATCCAATGGTGGCCAATCCAGGTCACAAGTACGTGGCAAGATCTCAAAACAGTAAAACAGGTTTTATGGTACTTATCCTAAAAATAAGCAGTAGATTTTTCTAAGTGCATATTGATAATGGTTTATGGACTTTACTTTTAGGAAATTATTCAAACAGTTGTTAAACCCTATTAAGATAATTGCTTTTACCACATTCTCTGGCAATGAATTCTAGAGTTTAATTACACATTTGAGTTTGTTTTAAATTTATTCCAGTTTGTTTTAAATTTACTACTTTGTGCTTCATTGCTTGCCCCCTAGTCCTAGTATTTTTGGAAAGAGTAAACAGACACTTCACGTCTACCTGTTCCACTCCACTCATTATTTTATAGACCTCTATCATCTCTCCCCTCAGTCATCTCTTCTCCAAGCTGAAGAGCCCTAGCCACTTTAGCCTTTCCTCATGGGGAGGTTGTCCCATTCCCTTTATCATTTTCATCGCCCTTCTCTATAGCTTTTCTAATTCCACTATGTCTTTTTTGAGATGTGGTGACCAGAATTGCACACAATATTCTAGGTGTGGTTGCACCATGGAGTGGTACAAAGGCATTATAATGTCCTCATTTTTGTTTTCCATTCCTTTCCTAATAATATCTAACATTCTATTTGTTTTCTTAGTTGCCACACACTAAGCAGAAGGTTTCAACATATCATCAACAATGATACCTAGATCCTTTCCCTGGTTGGTGACTCCTAATGTGGAACCTTGCATCACGTAACTATAGTTCGGGTTCCTCTTTCCCACATGCATCACTTTACACTTGCTCACATTAAACATCATCTGCAATTTGGATGCCCAGGTCTCCCAGTCTTGTTAATCACTTACTTTTCTTATAATTTTCTAATCCATTTTCCTGCTGCTGCTGAGAGATCTTATGCACCTGGCCTAAAGTCACTTTTCCCACTTGATTTATTAAATTGACTGGCTACCTTGAAGCCACCTGAGATTTATTTCCAGTCCTTGAGGTCATAATATTTCTAGGATTCTTTGTTACTCACATGTTCTATGATGTCTCAATTTCCCTCAGCTTTCCTGTGACTCATAAGCTCTATGATGTCACAGTTTCCTCAGGATTTTCTGTCACTCACAAGCTCTACAATGTCACAGTTTCACCAGGATTTCCTATCTGTCACTGCTATTCATTCTTTCATTCTTTCTATGATGCCGCACTGTCCCTGAGATAACTTCCTGCTCACAAGCTGTGTGATATATCATATAATCCCATGATTCCTTGCAACTCTACAAATCTAAACAAGAACAGAGATGAACATTTATCAGAGAAAGGGGTAAAAGTCTCTGGGATATGGGATGAGTTAGATCATGTGCAAAAAGGGATAGGGAAATGGGACTTGATATACTGCCTTTCTGAGGTTTTTGCAACTACATTCAAAGCGGTTTACATATATTCAGGTACTTATTTTGTACCAGGGGCAATGGAGTGTTAAGTGAGTTGCCCACAGTCACAAGGAGCTGCAGTGGGAATGGAACCCAGTTCCCCAGGATCAACGTCCACTGCACTAACCACTAGGCTGCTCCTCCACTCATTCCACCAATAAGAGCCAACCTCATCAGTGATGTCACAATGGCTTGATTGCCCGATACTTGGCTCACTCCTGAAATTGTGATGTCATAAGGGAAAGGGAAATGGGACTTGATATACTGCCTTTCTGTGGTTACATATCAAAGTGGTTTACATAGTATATACAGGTCCTTATTTGTACCTGGGGCAATGGAGGGTTAAGTGACTTGCCCAGAGTCACAAGGAGCTGCAGTGGGAATCAAACTCAGTTCCCCAGGATCAAAGTCCACTGCACTAACCACAAGGCTACTCGTCCACACACTGAAGGTGCCAAATTAATTGACAGACGACACTGTAAAGTCCAAATCTTCATTCCATCCACTGACTCGACATAGGTCTGTGTTTCGGCCAAAGACCTGCCTCAGGAGCCTCTATTGGATGTGTTGGACAACAATGTCAGAAAATATCAGCATATAATAAGTCTATCAAACAGATACTGGATTCACAGATCATAAGTACATAAGTATTGACATACTGGGAAAGACCAAAGGTCCATCAAGCTCAGATCATCACATTGAAACTGCTGCTGCCTCATTTATAAAAGCTTAACTGCCCCACAATCAAATCATTCTGAATGTTTTCAATGTGTTGATCTGTGAATCCAGTATATGTTTGATAGACTTATTATACGCCAATATTTTCTAGAAACAGAAGAGAGAGGTAGGGTGGAGATGAGACAAGGAGAGCCCAGTTGTACAGTACCTGTGATCACATCCGAGTCCAGACTCCAGCTCCTGAAGGTGATTTTGGGTAAAGAGAACAAGAGGCTCTCAAGGGAAAGTGAGTGTATATGTATCTTTTGTAATCTACTGATTTCTGAACATTTTGTTTTTAATCTGCTCCTTAACTTAATGTTTAGTAAAGTAGTGGTTCAGAACACACCCATGCCTGGACTTAAATCTGTGGACGTGTTTGTGAGTGGAGAAAGAAGAATTGATCCTAGGTGTTCTAGTTATCCTGAATGCACTGTTCCCATCCCAAGACCCAGGACCCCAACGAGGTAAACTTGAATAAAGACAGTGTTCCCTGCTAAGATGTGACCCTGGTCTCTTAGCCTGCAGAAATAAGAGACAGTAGAGGTTGCATATATACAGGGGAACCCCGATATAATGTGCCCTGAAATAATATGAATCCACATATAAAGTGATCATCACTTGGCTCCCCCTTTTTTTTGTTACAAAACAGCTCCTTTTGCAACTGATCAATTTTTGGTTCAATTGTGTTCATTGACCCCGCTATAGCACGACCCTGCATTTCATGCAATAAAATTTTATGGATCCAATCATACTGTTATATCAGGGTCCCATTGTATTCATTTGCAAGCTCTATAATGTGTAATTGTACATATTCAATATTCAGCCAGGACACTCAGGGTTTTTTTTTTTAAATGCCCGTCACTGTGGTTGAATAAAATCAGATATCCAGCACTGGTCTCCAGTTAGTGGCCAAATTGAATATCCAGATTCACCAGTGACCGCCAGGGCTACCTGTCTATCGGGCATACTGAGCCCATTATCTGGACAGCTAAGCAAATAAAGGCAGGACTAACTTTATCCAGCTAGTCATCTGGTTAGTGGATGAATTTATCCGGATTGTTCCCTGTGTAATGGACGAGCAGACTGAATTTATCCGGAGAGTTATCTGGTTAATGGACTAACTTTATCTGGCTAGTCAACTCTCTGGATAAATGCATCCATTAACCAGATGACTATCAGAAACGACCAAGTCTAAGGACAAGCATCTCTAGGGACAACCTAAATGTCAAGATTTAGGCGTCCCTGACCGTATTATCGAAATGAAAGATGGACACCCATCTTGTTTCGATAATACGGGTTTCCCCGCCCCTTCGCCAGGATGTCTTGTGAGAACGTCCTCAGGAAAACTTGGGTGCCCCTTTCGATTATACCCCTCATGGAAATCCTGAGTCCATGGGTTTTTACTATGTACTCAGAAGGTTGAGAGGCTGTGTTACACCTGAGTTTGTGATATTTATTCTGTGTCCTGGGGATATTGAGAGGTTGTGTTGGCCCTGAGTTTGTGATACTTGAGGTTGAGAGCCTGAAGTATGACCCAAGAAAGCTTTTGATTCCAGAATCTCCCTTACTCATAGCAGTAGACACAAACTCTGGGAACCAGAGCATCTCCAAGAAAAAGAAACAAAGAAAGAAGGAAGAACGGTCTATAAATTATTCTCACATCCACAGCACCAACGCTTCGTGCAGCCTGTAGAAACAGCAAACAAATAGACAGATACAAAAATAGAGGAAACATCTCTTGCGCACATAGAATGCTCTACATGGCCAACTAGGCAGCTTCTCCTCACATGCCACCTGGAGACCATCAAATGAAGGGGAAAGACTAAAGAGAGAGAGAAAGGGAGAAAAACAGACAAAGAAGAAGGGAAGAAGATGGGATGAGAGAGGAGAAAACCAGGAAGAGTGTAGGAGGGGGACAGAGACAGTAAGGAGAAGCTCGCCTCTCTGCACTTTCAGACAGTCTTCCACTCAGTTCTTTTTCCATCTTCCTTGTTTGCTTCCCTCCTTTTCATCACATTTTCAGGATCCCCAGAATGAGGATCCACCACAACGAAAGTCACCACAGGTCAGAAGCACAGGAGTTTGTTGTACCAAAAGAGCTAAAGAAGGCTTTAAGTTCATGTCATCACATTCCAGCATTCACTGAGTCCAGGGCTTTTGTAATTAGATTTAGGTTTGTTTTCATGAAGGACATATAATTTTCATCAATAACAGCACAAAACCACGAAGCCATGCCAACTGACAGCCACACACCTCCTGGCCAATGTATGGACAACCAGGTGCTACCCCATCAATGCCTGGATGGCACATACCTCCCAGCCAATGCACCTTGGCAGCAGCATACAACTCAGCCAATATCTAGAAAACCACATCCCAGCAGGCTAGTGTGTGGACAACATTGCACCTCCTGGGTGCCACTTGCCTCCTAGCCAGAACTGGGAACCATGTGCCAAAAAGCCAGTGCTACCAAACTTCTCTTCCAAGGGGGTGGTACACAAATCATGCACACACCTGTTCTCCACCATTCCACAGCCAAATGTGATCATGCAAAATAAGCAGGGACACAAAGAAATCCAAAGGAACATCCTATGTAGGTGGAACCATGGGAGGAAATGGCAGGTGGCAGAAGGACCAGAAGAAATAATCCATAATAAGAATAGAGGAGCTAGTGGAAAAGTCACAAAATGCTGGGACTATGGAAGGAAAAGTCACAAAATGCTGGGACTATGGAAGGAAAAGCCACAACCTGGGAGGGTGCTAATGAGGAAATGCCCACTCTGGGGTATAATCTCAGAACACACCATAGTAGGGAGAAACTTTGATGAAAATTCAGAGGTGAAACAACTAATCAGAATTATCACAGTGTGGGAAGGTCATCCAGTAGAAAACCTACAGTGAGGGAACAATTTAGGTAGAAGAACTATGCAGGGGAGACACTCTCAGCTATAGAGCACTGGCTGAGGTGAGATCTCAGGGTCATACAAGAGAGAGACCCCTCAGATATAGAGCAATCACTGGTCTGAGATCTCAGGACTATGCAGGGGAGAGACCCTCAGATAGAGCGATGACCGGGGAGAGACCCTCAGATAAAGAGCGATGACTGGGCTGAGATCTCAGGACTATGCAGGGGAGAGATCCTCAAATATAGAGACCCTCAGCTATAGAGCAATGACTGGGCTGAGACCTCAGGACCATATAGGGGAGAGACCCTCAGATATAGAGCAATGACTGGGCTGAGATCTCAGAACTATGCAGGGGAGAGACCCTCAGATATAGAGCAATGACTGGGCTGAGACCTCAGGACCATATAGGGGAGAGACCCTCAGATATAGAGCAATGACTGGGCCGAGATCTCAGGACTATGCAGGCAGCAGATCCTCAGATATAGAGCAATGACTGGGCTGAGACCTCAGGACCATATAGGGGAGAGACCCTCAGATACAGAGCAATGACTGGGCTGAGATCTCAGGACTATGCAGGGGAGAGACCTTCCAATTACAAAACAATGGCTGGGATGAGGTCTCAGAACTATGCAGGGGAGAGACCCTCAAATGATGAGCAATGGCTGGGATGAGATGGCAGACCATGCAGGGGGAGAGACCCCGAGATGATAAGCAATGGTGGAGGCAGGCCAGGGGCATGCAGGGAGAGACCCTCAGACAACCAACAATGCCTATAGCAGGAACCTCAGGTGAACTGTACTTGTAAAAACTGGTGATTCAGCCTCAGATTGAAGGAGCATTCCTAGCCTGTTCTGGATGAAAAATGATACGTTATAGGGATCATAGTGAAAAAGGGACAGGAAATCAGGAGAGTTCACTGTTCTTTAGCCTCCTCCTCCTCTTCTTCCTCATCCAGCAGTGATACGACCCCTGAAGATGCTACATCAGAGACTTTGCGCCTGACCTGGAAACTGTCCTTGTATGAGCCACAGACTGTATGATAGTCCTTGCAGGAAAGCAGCTCTTCCTCTGTGGGAGAAAGGCAGGACTCGGTGAACGACATGGAATAGGTGGAGTCCTCACACTCCAGCTGGCCCAAGCTCCTGTAAACCTCTTCTTCAGGTGGGGGCAGCTTGGAGAGAAGAGCCTCTTGACCACCACTCATGGAGCCCAGGAGCTTGGCTGCCAGGTCGGCTGGAGAACTGAGTTCCTTAAGAAGTAACTGGTCCTCCAGACTGCAGAGACTCGAGCAGAGCGTTGCTGGGGAGTTAGTTTCAGGCTCGCAGGAGCTGTGTCCCACACTGATCTGACAGAGACGGCTGTGCAGAAAATCCTTCAGATAATTCCCCGGCTGCAGCTGTGGTGTTGAATCTAGAAAAGACCAAAAGGAAAAGAGAAACTGAATATTTTTCCAACCTCATACTGGCATAAAGTATTTGGAAACTAAAGAAATAGATCATGCTAGTCAATATTTAAACTCGTAGAGGGACATTTCTTTTAAACACTGGCTATGCTGTTTCAACGTATACCTGGAATTCAGTGCTGGCTGCTGCCCAAAGATCAGCACAGAATATCCATCATTCTGCTGACAGCCACCATCATCCAGCACCGGTATAGTTACCTGCATACTTATGTGGATACTGGCATTGAGTATCACCACTGTCCAGCTTTTTCCCCTTGTGCTATTAGGATATAAGCATAGAATATCCATTATTCTACTGACCTGCCACCATTATCCAGCACTGGTATGCAGGTAACTAACCAGATGAGTTACCTTCATAATTCATAGGTGCCAGCTCTGTGGGTACTGTGGGTGCAGGACACCCTCAATATTCTATATTTTATTAAATTTGGATCAGCAAGCTGAATGCTACAGAGCAGCAGGGGAAGGCTGGTTGAATCTGACCAGTGTTGCCAGGTGGGCGGTTTTACCGCCCAATTGGGCGGTTTTCCGCGACCCGCCGCGGGAAATTTTTGCCCGCGGCGGGTTGCGGTTTTTTGGGCTCCTTTTGGGTCGTTTGGCCGGTTTTAAAAGCGTTTTTTTTCGGCCGCGGGGGGCGGGGTTAGTGACATTTTGGGCGGGGCCGATGACGGCATGGGCGGGGTTGATGACGGCGGGGGCGGGGTTGATGACGGCAGGGGCGGGGATGATGACGCGGGGGTGGGGGTGTCAGGGGCGGGGTTTGACTTTGGGCGGGTTTTGGGCTGGATTTGGGCTCGATTGGGTGGGAAAAAATTTTTCCACCTGGCAACCCTGAATCTGACCAATGGGCTACAGGAGGAAGGAGGAGCCTAAGATAGCAGCCCTTCCTGTCTATAGCTGCTAATGGGGAGGGAAAGAGAAACAGATAGACACTGAGAAAAGGAAAGAAGCCTTTATTGGCATGACAATTTTTTTCAGTTCAATAAAGTTTTATTCAAACTTGTGATTAGATGCCAGTTTTATATGTTTTGTTAAAGTAATACATTTATCAGTTAAGGTAATAAAAAAAAAGAGAAATAGAGGTATGGAAAAGGCACAGAGGAGCTGTAAGGAAAAGACAGGCTGGGTGATGGGGACAAAAGCTAGGAGGGGAGTTATGGGAAGGAATAGAGGGGTTACTGGTTGGGAGAAGGAATGTTGCTGTAAAGAGCTGGAAGTGGCTGAAAGCACCTGTAAAAGGAAGAGAGGTTGAGTGAGGGGAACAGGCTGAAACTGACACTGTGGTTGAGGAATGGAGGGGGGCTGGAAAGGGGTGCAGAGGAACTGAAAAAGGATACTGACTGGGAGAGAGAAAGTTTCTATGAAGAGCTGGAAAAAGCAAAAAAGAGAAGAGAGGCTGGACGATAAGGACATAGGCTGAGAGTGAAGCAGTGGGAAGGAATAGAGGGAGCTGGAAAGGGGTAAAGGGAAACTGAAAGAGGATACTGGCTAAGAGAGGAGAAAGCAGCTCTAAAGGGAAGAGCATCTGGGACAGGGATAGAGACTGGGAGTGGAGCTGAGCTGTTTGAGAGGAGTAGAAACAGGCTGTGAGAGTGAGGGGAGAGCATGGGCTGTGATGAGGGAAGGGAGTAGGCAGAGAGAAAAGGAGCTAGAAAAGATGGCGAAGCTGTGTGGGATTAGGAAAAGAGAGGTCATGATGGATAAGAGGGTAAGAAGTGGCATGAAGGGGGTAAGACTAGAAGGAAGTGCGATGAGAAGGTAGAGACAGGCTATGGAGGAAAGAGAAATGAAAGAAATGAGAGGAAGCCTGGAAAAGAATTCATAAAAGAGAATGAACATGAAGGCTGACAGGAAACAAATGAGAAGACCCAGAATAAGTAGAGACAGAATAGAGAAGTATAGACATTTTTTACGTTTAGACTGTGGTAGCTGAGTTCGTTCAAGGGTGAGGCCTACCAGTATCTTTGCCCTTCTCCTCCAGAACTACAGTCACCAGGATAAATAAGTTAAGGGGGGGGGGGAGTGAAACTGTGGAAGAAGGAGGGAGTTGTGGCTTATGGTGATCTAGAAGATCTCTTAAAAATTGCTTCTTTTTGGCAGCTGTGTAATGGAGAGTCTCAAATTGAAAGAGGAACGGAAAGGAACATCATTTCCCTTTTTTAGAAAAATAAAACAATTACATCCCATGGGAGACCTTGGGGATCGACTAAATGTGCTCATTATGCTGCTCATTTGTGTTTAGGGGGTAATATGTATAGAAGATCAGGTTTGCAGCATTTTTAGGTACTTTTCTCTGATTACAAAGGTAGTAACAATGGTGGGAGCGGCAGAGCTGCCAAAGTAACACGTAGCCTGCCCAAGTCATGCACAATTCCAGGAGGAAGACGTTTTGGCCAGTCCTGATTTTGAAATTACATCCCAAAGCACTCTGATATTTACAGTTCCTCCTTCAACATATTCAGATCAGTTCTACATCATAGTGGTGATGTTAGAACTCTAGGACTGACCCAAAGCTCCCTCTAGAACTGGGAACTTTGGAATCTCTATTCATTCCCTTATCAAAGAACAACCTGGAGAACGGAGGACTAAATCCCCCCCCCCCCCCCCCCCCCACACACACACACACACACACTCACTGTGCATCAGGCAGACTGGAATGACTTTAGAAGAGAAGTTAGATTCACAGACCTCAAGCAAAAGAGGCTTTGTGATCCAACTAACACTTAAAAGTTTATAAGATTCTCTCCCCATCTCATTCCAAATCCTATGGTCTTATTTACCAGAAAGTAGAACGTTGTCACTAGCTGAGGCAAAGTCCTCCTCATATGATTCATCAGAGTCCTCACCATCAATGGAAGACCAGGCCCTCAGTTTGGCTTCAGCGATAGCAAACTGTTCTGCCACCCCTATGAGGAAGGAGGGAGAGAGAGAGACAGAGCGCAAAAGAATATATGAAATAAGGATACAGAAAGTGAAGGATTCTCATAACATCATATCAACATATCACAAACACAAGATAATGAACGTCAAAATACAAAGGTTATTTCGTGTCTGTGAGGAGGAAACCATTCTTGCTTAGCAGCCAATGACACAAGCGTCGTAGCTCTCTTTATTACCCCTGCTTACCCCTATCTGCACCAGCAGTTACCCTGTCATGGTCGGAAGTCCATGACTGTCCCACCACTCCTTGGTCTATCAGGTAAGAATGAGAAACTGTAGGGGAAGGAGCAGAAATGAGGATAAGTGACAGGGAACCGTGAGAGTGGTCTGTATATGATAATTTGTAGGCTTAGGTATCCAGAGTTTTGAAAGCCAGAGATAGAATTGAAGAATATTAACTGGACAGACTGGGAAATTCATTCTAAGTTACTGACACTTCACAGGATACAAGATGAAAAGCTTAAAAGCTCCAAGAAGCAGGATCAGGGTATAGCCAAAATCTCAGTGGCTTTCCCTCCCTTATTTGACGCCACCTTAGTACTTATGGCTAGCAACATACCTTCCTACTGAAATTATTTTAGTTCACCCTATAAAAAAGAATAAAAGGGATTTATAAAATGAGGACATTATAATGCACCTCGAATATTGTGCTCAATTCCGGTCACCGCATCTCAAAAAGATACAGTGGAATTAGAAAAGGTACAGAGAAGGGCAACGAAAATGATAAAGGGGATGGGACGACTTCCCTTTGAGGAAAGGCTAAAGCGGCTAGGGCTCTTCAGCTTGGAGAAAAGGTAGCTGAGGGGAAACATGATAGAGATCTATAAAATAATGAGTGGAGCGGACCAGGTAGACGTGAAGTGCTTGTTTAATCTTTCCAAAAATACTAGGACTAGGGGGTACGCAATGAAGCTACAAAGCAGTACATTTAAAACAAATTGGAGAAAATATTTCTTCACGCAATGCATGATTAAACTCTGGAATTGTTTGCTAGAGAATGTAGTAAAAATAGTTAGCTTAGCGGGGAGGGAGAGAGAAAGAGAGAGTTGCTGGGATGGGAGGGGGATGAGCAGAGGGAAAAGAGAGTAACTGGATGATGTGGGTGGGAAGAGTAGGAGAGACACTAGACTGAAAAATGGAAGGAGGGACAAAGAGGGAGCTACTGGACTGCGGGGAGGGGGCAAGGTGAAGCAGACAAAAGCCCGGTCTTCTCCCAAGAAATAATAGAGAAGATAACTGACTATACACCACTCTGTACCTGGACTAGCTTGCTACAAACACTGTAACTTAGACCAGCGCCTTACATCTTGTTTAACTGTACAAAGAACCTGCCTTGAGTTCATCTACTTATTCCAACTGACTCTGTACCAATCTTGTCCCCATCCATATATAAGTACACAAGTAATGCCACACTGGGAAAAGACCGAGGGTCCATCAAGCCCAGCATCCTATCCACGACAGCGGCCAATCCAGGCCAAGGGCACCTGGCAAGCTTCCCAAACATACAAACATTCTATACATGTTATTCCTGGAATTGTGGATATCTGCACTTGGCCCCTCAGCTAAATGGTAAGCTATATTGCAGGAAATCATTAGCATCACATCTGTTATTTGAATGTTGTAATGTGTGCTTATTAGATGTTTCATTAGTATTAGATGACTTACATATTTACTTATTGAATAGAATTTTATTGATGATGATAACATCCTTCAAACATACAGTTACAATTGAATTATATACATTCGTCTAGGTTCAGTCAGAAACACTTCAATCGTTGCTACATCATCTATTTAACTTAGCCCTACCAACTATTAACCTCTCCCCTCCCCCCCTATTCCCCCCCCCTCCTTCCCCCTTCCTTCTCCCCCTTTTTCCTCCCCTACTTAATCCTCCCCCCCCCCCACGAGTGACCAAACTAAAGATACCTGAAGGTCTCAAATAATAACATACTTGCGAAAACGGATGTTATCCTAAATGATGTATGTACGTACACACCTCCTCAGCAAAGGAGGGTATAAGATACCAGTTTCCTTTCTACGTTACTCATGTATACCTATTATCATAACTTTTACACTTATCTTAGGTATTACATAAACTTTTTTATTATACGTATATGTTTTACCTATGATAGATCTACACTTTGGGTTGTTTTTTTAGGCCGCATATATGTAGTCAGCATTAACTAGTGGAAAGGTTATCACATTGGAGTGTTTTCATATCACAACGTATAGGTTTGTTGGTACCAACACTTGTTTCAGCATTTATATCAACCCTTCCATAATTTCACACTTATTGTGTTATTACACCGATAATGTTATATGTTCTCTCTTGTGTTCTTATGCTTGGTGAATATTATTGTTATTTGATATGATAAAAAACAAGGTTTTCTCCATTTTTATGGTTTTATTTATAGTATATACACACCTTGTATAGCGTAGTTTATCTATATCTTATAAGGAAGATCAAGTATTACTATTTCGTGAGTCACTTTCATTCTGTTTGCAGTGTCATGAAGCATATTTGGTTAAGTTACTACATTCCAATGATGTTTACTGTCATTTTAGTGCAAATAAACTCTGTAGGTGGTTTTTTTTTTTTATGAATAGGTTTTTCCTATGCTTAGATAGTATTGTTAAAAGCAGTGGCGTTCCGACGCTGGCTGACACCCGGAGTGGATCGCCAATGCGCCCCCCCCCCCCCGGGTGCAGCGCGACCCCCCCCCAACGAAATGACACCTCTAACCCCCCCCCCCCCCCCCCGGCGAAATGACACCCCCTCCCGGGTGCACGCCGCTGGGGGGGTGCCGTGGCGCGCGCCTGTTTCCCTGTCTCCGAGTTCGCAATTCGCATGTGTTCACTGCTCCCTCTGAGTCTGCCCCAGAACAGGTTGTTCCGGGGCAGACTCAGAGGGAGCAGTGAACACATGCGAATTGCAAACTCGGAGACAGGGCAACAGGTGCGCGCCACGGCACCCCCCCCAGCGGCGTGCACCTGGGGCGGACCGCCCCCACCGCCCACCCCCCTTGGTACGCCATTGGTTAAAAGCTTTCCTTGCATACTTATTTTATTGATATTTTATTGCACCTATATTATTGTATGACATACATTATGCATTTCCTTTTATGTATTTATTTTCATATTATTTCATGTAGTATACTTTTTCTCCATGAACTTAAACTGCATGCATTGTCATAAACCTGCAAGCATGAGTGTCTACAGTTACTGTAGCATAGACTTTTAAACCCACTCAAAGAACTGTGTTGTATGTGACACTCAACTTTTGGTACAGCGTTGTTTGTTCCTGGTTGCAAGTTTTATGAGTAATGACCAGCATGTTAAGGCCTGGGTTCCTATGGACTGTTTGCATAGCCATACCCCACCTACAGACCATGCTGTGGACATTAAAAGGTCCCTATAGTGGTGTATCAGACACTACTCTCAACACTGTGGTTCATCACTCAGCTGTCGCAATGTGTTGCCACAAAGTGACTTTTCTTCCATGAACTCGCAAGTCATCTGCCTTTTATGGACATTTGCTTATGTATTTCGAAGTCACTTAACCACATTTTCTAATGAACATCATCACATGCAATTTAATGTGATTTACTTCACTGCATAATCTTATATTCAAGTATATTACATTTCCAGAGTTGTATGTCTATTATTATTTTATGCTATTGTTTGAAGCTTCATTACCATGTTGTCTGTTACTCATTTAATAAGCTTAGATGCATAAATGTAGTCTAGCATGCTTAATGAAACATTGTAATGACATTTATTGCAATTGAGTAAATGCACCATTGTTTGTTTAACTAGTCTTTCAAGCTGCTCAGTTCTCCTTAGAGCTGAACCCTTGAAAGAGGGGGGGGGGGGGGGGGGATGTAGGAGCAAAACAAGCAGTGTATAGCAAGAGTATATGGGATCATAATACCTGACACTATTCAGCATTAATAACCTGACTTCAGAAATGCAGACCTAAGCTTACAATGCAAAGCCTATTGTTTGCTGAAGTGCAACCCTTGCATACAAAGACTGCCATCAAGGGTCCCAATGTCCTAGAATAAAAAGGTTATCATCAGCATTGACATCTTGGCCAGAACAGCCAACGACTCTTGGAATTAAACCTTTCAGCTAGAGAGACACTGTGGCTTGCAAATTACACATTGTTTATGAAACCCGGCTTCTTGTTAAGGTGGTTCCTTCAGTGTAGTGCCATTGAAAAAATCAATAAGCCCTTGAAGTCACAATATTTGGGGTGAACAAAGATATGTGTGCGTTGGCCCCAAAGCCAGAATGTACATCATCAGCACAGCTGCAGCCTGTCATGGCTGTGGCCATGCCCCTACATCCAGACTCACCTTTTTTCCAGTGATCTGGCTCTATGACTTCTCCGGACTGCCATGTCCCTGTATTGATGCATCTGCTGTCTGGTGTTCCTGCTATCCAAGCCTCGCTCTGGTGTTCCTGCTATTCAAGCCTCATTACAGTCTATTCAAGCTTCATTCCAAGTTGTGACATCATCAGCAAAGTCCTTTATAAAGCACCTTGGAGCTCTCATGCATTGCCTTTGCAACAGGTCTTTTAACCTTGTCTTCGTGTTCCCAGTTTAGATCCAAGCCCTTCTTGGCTTTATTCCTATGCCTTGTTTCCTGCCTGACTTTGTTCCTGTGAGTCTTGTCCCTGAATGCTTGTTCCTGTGTTTCCGAGTCTTCTATCTGAAAGCTTTGTTTCAGAACCATGTTCTTGAAGGCCTTGCTTCTTTGTGTGGTTTCCCTTTACCTTTTGCTTGCTGTATCTGATGTTTGAATCTGAGTGACTGTGTGGCACAGCCTTGCTTCTTTGTGTGGTTCCACTATACCCTGTTCCTGCTTTCTGCTATAGCCAAAGCTCCATTCCTGATTCCTGTTCCTGCCCAGCCAAGTCTGTTCCTGATTCCTGTTCCTGCCAAGTCAAGTCTGTTCCTGTTGCTTGCCAAGCCAAGTCTGTTCCTGATTCCTGTTCCTGCTAAGCCAAGTTTGCTCCTCCTTTGTCTTTGGTCTGTAATCTTGTGTCTGTCCCTGTCCTGCTTATATTCTGTCCTGCCTGTTACAGCCCTGCTTGTCTCATATAGTCCAGTCCTGTCTGGATCCAGTCCTTGCCTTGTCCTTGTCTTGCATTTTCTGGACCCAGTTTTTAATCCAGTTCTGTGTCTTGCCTTGTTCTGCCTATTATTAGGTTTTAATTTGCTGTTCTCAAGTTTACCTCATTGACTGTATTTATGTTTATATTTGGTCTCTTTTACTACTGTTATGCTGTTAACAAAATTGTAAGTTTTATTTTAAACTGTACCTGCTGTACACCACTTTGGGTGAATCTCTCCATAAAGGCAGTTATTAAATCCCAATGAAATAAAATAAATAATTAATAAGGGAAGAGAGATACTGTCCCTGGGATGGGAGGTGAAAGAGAATGGGAAGAGAGGGGAAGAAGCTGAATATGAGGAGGGACAGGGACACAGAGGAATGATGCTGGACACGGGGGTTGTATGAGAACAAAGAGGACAGGTGCTGAATGAAGGATAGGGTCAGGGGCCCAAGAGAGGCACTGTTAAAACAGATATTGATATAGAGGGAATAATGGTGAACATGGAGAGAGAAGAAATGTCAAATGGGCCAGAAACCCTGGAAACAGCAGAAGATGGATGGAACTCAGGGGCAGGGGTTGGGGGAACAGAGCTGAAGATGAGTGGGATTTGGGTAGTGGTGGTAAGGGAGCAGAGCAAAAGATGGCTGAGACTCAGGGGTAGAGGTAGGGATGTAGAGCAGAAGATGAGAGGGGCTCAGGGGGGTAAGGGAACAGAGCAAAAGATGGTGAGACTCAGGAGTGAGGGGGATAAGGAAACAGAACAGAAGATGGATAGGACTTGGTGATTGTGTGAGAGAAATTTATAGGGGGGAGAGTAGTGAATTATTGATAGGAGAGATGGAGAGAGAATTTTGAGTGGATAGAGAGGACCTGTCAATTGGTAGGTAAAAGTGGAGGCAAGTGGGATTTGAACCTGGATCTTTTGGTTCTCAGACCACTGCACTAACCATTAGACTACTTCTCAGATATGCATGGAAGTCTATTAAGAATGTCCATTGTTCCTGAATCTGTCAAACAGCCTGGTATCCCTTGCTATTTTCATATTCAGGAGAGAGGGAGATGGTCAACCACCACTGGAGAATTAGGAAGTGACTTGCTTTAATCCCTGTAGTGGACAGCTGCTCAATCAGAGCACCTTTCTGTAACCTGGACATGCAAAGTATAAGGTCTACATAACAACATTCATCCTTAGAGATGCAGACATCCTTTCCCCCTTCTACGATCGGAGTTGTATGTCCACATTTTGGGCCCTCCATAGACCCACTCAAAACGTGCCCAGACCACGCCTCCTCGTCATATTGATGTTCTGCAGATTTAGACTCCATATTCTGGCTTTATAAAACAGGATTTGGACATCTAAATGCCGACTTTCTGTCATCCAAAACAAGAATAGAGCTTCAAAAATAACAACCATAGTCATCTTCAGAGGAAGGGAGGCCTCCATCAAAAGCAGTCAAGAGATTTGTGCTTAAGGTCTTGTTAATTGTATATTATGTGATCTTATAATGCTGGTGGAAGAAGCAGTTCCTCTGTATAATCATTGGGTAGCCCTAATGATGGAAGCTTAGGAGCTAACTTTTCAAAATGATTGGGGGTGCTAAAATTGTTTTTGTTTTTTTACAGGTGGTGCATTCCCCCCTCCCCGTCCCCCTCCTCCCCCTCCCCCATCCCCCCTACCTCCTCCCCTCCCCCATCCCCCCTACCTCCTCCCCTCCCCCATCCCCCTCTCTCTCCCTCTCCCCATCCCCCTCCCTCCTCCCCTCCCCTTCCTCCTTCCTCCGAATTCCAGGCCCTCCCTTCCTCTCTCCCTCCCAGTTCTAGGCCCCCCGTTCCCTCCCTCCCTCCCAGTTCCAGTTCCTCCTAGTTCCAGGCCCCCCTCACTCCCTGTTCCAGGCCCCCTCCCTCCCCCCCTCTCCCTCCCTCCGAGTTCCAGGCACCCTCCCTCCAAATTTTAAAAGTCATCTTACCTTGTTGGGGTTACGGTGGCAGCAGCAGTGAAAAGCGTGCAAGCTCGGTGCTTCCGCCTTCCCTTCTCTCAGCTCTGGTCCCGCTCTTGTGGAAACAGGAAATGAGGGTGGGACCAGAGCTGAGAGAAGGGAAGGCTGAAGCACCGAGCCTGCACGCTTTACACTGCTGCTGCCGCTGTAACCCCGATGAAGTAAGATGACTTTTAAAATTTGGAGAGAGGGGGCCTGGAGCTCAAAGGGAGGGAGGGAGGGACTTTTAAAATTCTGGGCTGGCGCAGGGAACTTCCGGTGGGTGAAATATTGAGTACTGCTTATTGCACATGGTTTACAACACAATAAAATTATAACAGTCATCAACAAAAAAAGGAAATCATCTGGAAGAACCAGAAGCAGGTAACGCTGGGAGAACAAATACACAAGTAAAAAAATTACAAGCGGAGAGCAGGGTCAATGAAATAGGAATCAGAGGGAGGAAGGAGTGCCACAGGACACCAGAGGAAAAGGGAGGCACAGGAAACTGGAAATTAACCATAGGCTAATTGGAAAAGCCAGGACTTTGGGATTCCCTGTCCATCAGAATCTGGACTGTAGCGTCACATAAAATGTTCAAAAACGTGTTAGTGTTGTCCATGATAAGGAAAGTTTCCCGAGTAGCATCGTATCGTATACATGTGGAAGAAGGAAAGATGAGAAGAAAGGCCAGAGAGGAGCATAAGGAATGAGTAAAGTCTGAGAGATAGACCGGAGCGTGGGGAGCTTAAGCCCTTGAAAACAAACATGAGCACCTTGAATTTTAATCGAGCAGTCACAGGAAGTTAATGCTCAGCTGTAAGGATGGGAGTAATATGATCAAAGAAGTAAGCGTTGTGGGGCTTCACAGCTGTGGACTGTATGAGGTGTCATTTTTTTAAATAGTTTTGAGGGATAAATCATTATAGAGAGTTGCAATAATCAATTTTTCAGGTAACAAGAGATAGCAAGAAAGGTACAGTATACTTATTCCCATTAAAGGAAATGGTAACATAGTAAATGACAGCAGATAAAAACGGTCCATCCAGTCTGCCCAACAAGATAAACTCATTATAGACAGTATGCAGTACTTTATATGTATACCTGAGTTTGATTTGTCCTTGCCATTTTCAGGGCACAGACCATAGAAGTCTGCCCAGCACTGTTCTTGTACTAAAAGTTCTGAAGATTCTGGAATCCTAAAGAGTTACAAGATTCCGGAATCCCAATTAGTAGCAACATTCCATGTAGAACCCCAAAGAGTAACATAGTAAATGACGACAGATAAAGACCTTACGGTCCATCCAGTCTGCCCAACAAGATAAACTCATATGGTATGTGATACTTTATACCTGAGTTTGATTTGTCCTTGCCATTCTCAGGGCACAGACCGTAAAAGTCTGCCCAGCACTGTTCTTGTACTAAAAGTTCTGAAGATTCTGGAATCCTAAAGAGTTACAAGATTCCGGAATCCCAATTAGTAGCAACATTCCATGTAGAACCCCAAAGAGTAACATAGTAAATGACGACAGATAAAGACCTTACGGTCCATCCAGTCTGCCCAACAAGATAAACTCATATGGTATGTGATACTTTATACCCGAGTTTGATTTGTCCTTGCCATTCTCAGGGCACAGACCGTAAAAGTCTGCCCAGCACTGTTCTTGTACTAAAAGTTCTGAAGATTCTGGAATCCTAAAGAGTTACAAGATTCCGGAATCCCAATTAGTAGCAACATTCCATGTAGAACCCCAAAGAGTAACATAGTAAATGACGACAGATAAAGACCTTACGGTCCATCCAGTCTGCCCAACAAGATAAACTCATATGGTATGTGATACTTTATACCCGAGTTTGATTTGTCCTTGCCATTTTCAGGGCACAGACCATAGAAGTCTGCCCAGCACTGTTCTTGTACTATAAGTTCTGAAGTTAATGTCGAAGCCCCTTAAAATTTACACTCCAACCCATCCATATCTATTCAGTCACAATCAGGGCACAGACCATAGAAGTCTGCCCAGCACTGGTTTTGCTTCCCAATTGAAATGAAACATTTGCAGGGAGAAAGTTGAATTATAAGTAACAATAGTCATTGGTGGTCTCTCTTTCTATTCCCCTCTGCACTCTCCCTCCCTTTTCCTCTGGTCTCCTGTTCCAGCTCTCACTTTTTGACCCTTCCTGCCCCTTTCTTTATACCGCAGAACCACAGCGAGGTTCCCCACCTGCTGCAAATCTGGCCTCTTGTTCCCCTTCACTCAGGTCTGAGTAAGAGTTAAAGTCACTTTCCAAAGCCATAGGAGAGTCCATAGGTTTACACCACCCCTTCCACTCGATGAGGTGAGCCACCCGGCCTTGTGCCATGGCAGTGGGCTTAGTCACGTGATCCTTCACCACCTGGGAAATACCTAAAAACAAAAAAAGACATATGTAATAAGTTATCACAATAACCACATTATAGCACAGATCTATCCACAGCATCCTGTGTGTCAAGGACACCCCACAGTTTGATTATGGTTTATTGACTTCTATACAGTGGCGTAGCAAGGGCGGGGCGGTGGGAGCGGTCCGCCCCGGGTGTCAACGGGTGGGGGGGTGCTCCGTCCACCCCCCCCCCCCCGGCACAGCGCCTCTCACTCCCCCCCCCCCCCCCACAGTCCCCTCCTGCCTACCAGCTGAGCTCCAGCCGGCACCTCCAATCTGCAGCGCTGCTGACTTTAAATGAAGAAAACCGTCTCGTCGTTGGCCCTTCACTACTGAGTCCCGCCCTCGAGGAAATAGGAAGTTATATCAGAGGGCGGAACTCAGTAGTGAAGGGCCAACGACGAGACGTTTTTCTTCATTTAAGGTCAGCAGTGCTGCAGATTGGAGGTGCCGGCTGGAGCTCAGCTGGTAGGTAGGAGGGGACTGTCGGGGGGAGTGAGAGGCGCTGCGCCGGGGGGGGGGTTAGGGTCCACACCAGGGGGGGTGCCGACGCCAGGGGGGGTGCCGTTCCACGCTGGGGGGGGCGCTGTGTTGCACTGCACCCGGGGGGTGTGCGCAGCGGCGATCTGCCCCGGGTGTCAGCCAAGCACGGAACGCCACTGCTTCTATACCACCTATTCCATCAGCGGTTTACAAATTTCTATACATAAAATTTATAAAATAAAAAATCTACAATGACAAATTAGAATCTATAATCACACCAAGACTATGGGCTTGAATAGGTATTTCATAATCATCCAGACTTAACCTAGAAGGAATGTCCTTATCAAAGATCTTTGTCACCAATTAAGTTTACCTCTGACTTATTCACTTTCAGTACCAACTTGTTTTCTTCATCCAGTTTGTAATTTCCCCAAAAATAGATCTTAACTTTTGAATTGCAGAATCTATTCCATTGTTAAAACTAAAGAAAAATTGGACATCGTCTGCATATATTCAATAGTGTACATTTAAGTTCTTTAATATCTGGCACAAATATACGTTAAACAAGGTTGAGCCTTGTGGTACACCAATATGTCGATTTCTCAATTTCGAGTTCTGATTTCCATTACAAATTTTATATGGTCTGTTACTCAAAAAACATTTAATCCAGCAATTCCACATGCCTGTAATCTAGTTAATAAAATTGAATGATTTACAGTGTCAAATGCAGCGAAGATGTCCAACAATACACAAAAATAGCCATAACAATGTTCTAGACCTTGTCTCATCAAATCAACTGCAGATAGCAATGCAGACTGTGTACTAAATCCAAATTGAAAAGGATCTATCGCATTTACTTTGTCCAGAAAATCTGTCATTTACTCCTTTTCAATCTGCCAACATTGGAAGTGATGAGAAGTCTGTAGTCACTAGGAATATCAAGGATTAAACCATGGTTTTAAGTACAGGGTGCACAGAAGGTGCATTGACAATGGAAGTAAGCTTAGGTATTAATTTCGGCCCACTTGCTCACATGACCACAGGTGAACACAAGTAGCCAGAGGAGATGGTAGGATGTAAAGATCTTGAAATCTTGAAACTTACAACATCAAAAGTGTTCCAGTCTTCTATTACAGTTAATTCACTCTCCTCACAAAGGAAATAGATAACTCACTCACTAATTCATCAATTTTATTTTCAAAAAAGCCACCAAATATCTCAGGTTCAATTAAAATATTTCTATAAGAAAGTTGTTTGCTCAGGGTTAATGATTTTACAGTCCTAATATTGGTCTATTCATGGCTTCACGTATCTTTTTTTTAAAAATAATATTCACCCCATGCCTGATTTACAACAGATTTATATTCCCCCCATCTTTAACAAAAAAGTTTCTCTTAAATCCACACCCCTTGTTGATCTCCAAATTCTCTCTGATTGTCTAAGTTCTTTTCTTAGTTGTTTCAAACCTTCAGAATACCAAAGTTTAACCTCGTTTTTTTGGTCTAAATTTGACTTCCTGTATAGGGGCAATTTCATCCAGAGTCCTTAGAAGAGAAGGTATGTATTCCATTTGTCATTTAACTCATCCACTTCACCAAGGAACTCATTCCCCAGGTTTTCACGTATCCTTTCTTCTAACAACTCTGAGTTAATGTTCACTCATCATTCTTTTTGTAATATATAAAGTAACCTCACGATTACTAACAACAGACCAGATGAGATTAATTAAATAATGATCAGACCAAGGGATTAGTTTCACTGATAATCAGACATTTGACTTTTATGGAAATTGGGGACAAAAACTATGGACAGCTGAATAAGTTGCATTGTGAATTATCTGTTTCAGATCAAAAGCCAATAAGGGCCTCAACAAATATATTTTGGAGTAGAGGAGTGGCCTAGTGGTTAGGGTGGTGGACTCTGGTCCTGAGGAACTGAGTTCAATTCCCACTTCAGGCACAGGCAGCTCCTTGTGACTCTGCACAAGTCACTTAACCCTCCATTGCCCCATGTAAGCCACATTGAGCCTGCCATGAGTGGGAAAGCGCAGGGTACAAATGTAACAAAAATAAATATATTTTCAGCATTCTTTCCAATATATGCTGGTAATCTCCAATGCAATCTTTTTTTCAAAGTCCCTCTTAGCCTTCCTTATCAGCGCTTTGCATTTGACTTGAGATTCCTTATGCTGTTTCTTATTATTTTCAGTCGGTTCCTTCTTCCATTTTCTGAAGATTAGTTGATAAAATTTGCTTTTTATATTTTTATTTTGCCTACAATTCCTCCTTTAAACCCCAATCTTTAAGTTTCCAAAGCACAAAGCAAAATAGCGTTCACTTACCAGAGAAATGTCCTCTTCTCTCGGAACTTCTTGAAAAAAAAAGTGTGTGATATCCACATGTTATTCTTCTTGGCATTAAGGATGAAGTTTAAAAATCTCAATATTTAGATATTGATTTACTCAATGATAGATCAGTTAGATGTAAAACTGATTTGATTTATGATTTGATAATTCATAAGTCTTTGTATATTTTCTGTATTGCAGAATCATGGTTCTTAAGTTCTGATTTGGTTTTGGTGAAGCAATGTTACCCTAGAGGTTACTCCTGGTAATGGGTCTATAGAGGGGGAAGAGTTCTCTAATCCTATTTAGATCTTCCTTCGGCTTTAAGAAAGTTTTCCTTTAATTTGTGATGGCTCATTTGAAATTCTCTTCATGGAAAATGCTGACTGAGCATTTTATCTTTTGCTGTCCTCCTAACTCATTGGATTGCTCTGTTGTACTTGACATTTGACTCATCTTCCTGTTGATTTATCAAAGATATGAATTCTAAGAGATTTCAATTTACCAGCATATACTGGATGTGTTAGGGTGCTGTCTCTTCTCTGAGCTCTCTCTTTGGTTGTTTATGCTGTATTAATACTCTGAGGTCTCTTTTTAGCTGTTCATGATATATTAATACTCTGAGGTCTCTCTTCAGTTGTTCATGCTGTTTAATACTCTGAGGTCTCTCTTCAGTTGTTTATGCTGTTTAATACTCTGAGGTCTCTCTTCAGTTGTTCATGCTGTTTAATACTGTGGGGTTGTTAGGGTGCTGCTGTCTCTTCTCTGAGGTCTCTTTTCAGTTGCTCATGATGTATTAATACTTTTATCCTGTATTAATACTCTGAGGTCTCTCTTCAGCGGTTCATGATATATTAATACTCTGAGGTCTCTCTTCAGTTGTTTATGCTGTTTAATACTCTGAGGTCTCTCTTCGGTTGTTCATGCTGTTCAATACTCTGAGGTCTCTCTTCGGTTGTTTATGCTGTTTAATACTCTGAGGTCTCTCTTCGGTTGTTCATGCTGTTCAATACTCTGAGGTCTCTCTTCAGTTGTTTATGCTGTTTAATACTCTGAGGTCTCTCTTCGGTTGTTCATGCTGTATTAATACTCTGAGGCCTCTTTTTAGCTGTTCATGATATATTAATACTCTGATGTCTCTCTTCGGTTGTTTATGCTGTTTAATACTCTGAGGTCTCTCTTTGGTTGTTTATGCTGTTTAATACTCTGAGGTCTCTCTTCGGTTGTTCATGCTGTTCAATACTCTGAGGTCTCTCTTCGGTTGTTCCGGTGCCGGTGCCGGAAAGAATATTTGAAGCGGGGGAGTCGGAGAAACTAAACAAATTCTCTGTAACCTTGGAGGATGTAATGGGTCAGTTCAGCAAGCTGAAGAGTAGTAAATCACCGGGACCTGATGGTATTCATCCCAGAGTATTAATAGAACTAAAAAATGAACTTGCGGAGCTACTGTTAGAAATATGCAATCTGTCCCTAAAATCGAGTGTAGTACCGGAAGACTGGAGGGTAGCCAATGTTACTCCGATTTTTAAGAAGGGTTCCAGAGGAGATCCGGGAAATTATAGACCGGTGAGTCTGACGTCGGTGCCGGGCAAGATGGTGGAGGCTATTATTAAGAATAAAATTGCAGAGCATATACAAAAACATGGACTGATGAGACAAAGTCAGCACGGATTTAGTGAAGGGAAGTCTTGCCTCACCAATCTAATGCATTTTTTTGAGGGGGTAAGCAAACATGTGGACAATGGGGAGCCGGTTGATATTGTATATCTGGATTTTCAGAAGGCGTTTGACAAAGTGCCGCACGAAAGACTCCTGAAGAAATTGCAGAGTCATGGAATCGGAGGTAGGGTATTATTATGGATTAAGAACTGGTTGAAAGATAGGAAGCAGAGAGTAGGATTGCGTGGCCAGTATTCTCAGTGGAGGAGGGTAGTTAGTGGGGTCCCGCAGGGGTCTGTGCTGGGTCCGTTGCTTTTTAATGTATTTATAAATGACCTAGAGATGGGAATAACTAGTGAGGTAATTAAATTCGCCGATGACACAAAATTATTCAGGGTCGTCAAGTCGCAGGAGGAATGTGAACGATTACAGGAGGACCTTGCGAGACTGGGAGAATGGGCGTGCAAGTGGCAGATGAAGTTCAATGTTGACAAGTGCAAAGTGATGCATGTGGGTAAGAGGAACCCGAATTATAGCTACGTCTTGCAAGGTTCCGCGTTAGGAGTTACGGATCAAGAAAGGGATCTGGGTGTCGTCGTCGATGATACGCTGAAACCTTCTGCTCAGTGTGCTGCTGCGGCTAGGAAAGCGAATAGAATGTTGGGTGTTATTAGGAAGGGTATGGAGTCCAGGTGTGCGGATGTTATAATGCCGTTGTATCGCTCCATGGTGCGACCGCACCTGGAGTATTGTGTTCAGTACTGGTCTCCGTACCTCAAAAAAGATATAGTAGAATTGGAAAAGGTACAGCGAAGGGCGACGAAAATGATAGTGGGGATGGGACGACTTTCCTATGAAGAGAGGCTGAGAAGGCTAGGGCTTTTCAGCTTGGAGAAGAGACGGCTGAGGGGAGATATGATAGAAGTGTATAAAATAATGAGTGGAATGGATCGGGTGGATGTGAAGCGACTGTTCACGCTATCCAAAAATACTAGGACTAGAGGGCATGAGTTGAAGCTACAGTGTGGTAAATTTAAAACGAATCGGAGAAAATTTTTCTTCACCCAACGTGTAATTAGACTCTGGAATTCGTTGCCGGAGAACGTGGTACGGGCGGTTAGCTTGACGGAGTTTAAAAAGGGGTTAGATAGATTCCTAAAGGACAAGTCCATAGACCGCTATTAAATGGACTTGGAAAAATTCCGCATTTTTAGGTATAACTTGTCTGGAATGTTTTTACGTTTGGGGAGCGTGCCAGGTGCCCTTGACCTGGATTGGCCACTGTCGGTGACAGGATGCTGGGCTAGATGGACCTTTGGTCTTTCCCAGTATGGCACTACTTATGTACTTATGTACTCTGAGGTCTCTCTTCGGTTGTTCATGCTGTTTAATACTGTGGGTGTGTTAGGGTGCTGCTGTCTCTTCTCTGAGGTCTCTCTTCGGTTGTTCATGCTGTTTAATACTCTGAGGTCTCTCTTCAGTTGTTTATGCTGTTTAATACTCTGAGGTCTCTCTTCGGTTGTTCATGCTGTTTAATACTCTGAGGTCTCTCTTCGGTTGTTCATGCTGTTTAATACTCTGAGGTCTCTCTTCGGTTGTTCATGCTGTTTAATACTCTGAGGTCTCTCTTCGGTTGTTCATGCTGTTTAATACTCTGAGGTCTCTCTTCAGTTGTTCATGCTGTTTAATACTATGGGTGTGTTAGGGTGCTGCTGTCTCTTCTCTGAGGTCTCTCTTTGGTTGTTTATGCTATATAAATACTTTGTTTCTGTTAGGGTGCTATTATCTCTTCCTGATGCCTCTCTTCAGCTCTTCATGATGTATCCAAGTTTTTACGTGAAAGGTCCTAGTGATAACTGCACGGCAGCAACATTGAGTACTGATATGTGAATGTAGGATGAGGGTGCAAATCATTTTGGAACTCCTTACCATTAGAACTTTGGCTGGTAGGAAATTATTTATATTTTAGGAAGTCACTTAAGACTTTTTTTTATTTCAGAAGTATTTTCAATACACAGAAACTGGTCCTTAATTGATGTTCTTTTATGTTTACTGTATCTATTAACTGATTAATAAGTAACATCTGAACATGTGGCTCAGTTTTATTTAATATGTAACCCGCTTGGAACTATCTATGGTATTAGCGGGATATAAGTCCAGTATAATGTAACGTAATGTCAAATCCACTTCTGGACTAATGAAATGGCAGAAGTGAAACCCGTTATCTCAATCTTCACTGAAAACTCAAAAGAAGTGAGGAAAGAAGGAAGGAGCCCTGGAGTTCAAAACTTACCATGAAGGGAGGACCTGGCCAAGGCTGCGATCTCCTGTATTGTGAGCGCTCGCCGGGACTTTGGTAACATTTCAGTTGTGTCTTCAACATTTACCTATCAGAAAATAAAACATTTGTCAAAAAATGTCCAAAAGTCAAAGGAACTGCACAATTACAGAACTCAGAGTTCTTATGCACTTGGAGAAATCAAAACTGCTATGAACACCTAAAATCAGTGGGCAGTGAAAGGCCTCAAAGACCTTTGTGGGACCTGAAGTTTCAGGGCTTAAAAATACTTTGTTGGACACTATTCTCAGCTTGGGTATTGAAATCAAATCTTTTCTTTCTCCTGACAAGCAGGTTTCTTCAATCATTGAAAAATATTTTATGAAGTTAAGGTTAATTTGACACTGTGGCCATATTTTGGCAGAGGCTGATCCAAAACAAAAGGTCCATTCTGGACTCCTGGAATTGGGCATATTTTGGTTCTTCTAAAAGGCAGTTGTCCAGACTAGAGTAGGTCCAGAATGCAGTGCTAAAAAGTGGGATAAAGCTTCTCCGTTGCTGCAGGAGTTTCACTGGTTATCTGTTTTTCATAGGATAAAATTCAAATTCCTGTGTATGATGCAGAAAGTGATTGGGACTTAGGTCTGAGTTACCCCCCCATATTCTGTACAGGTCACCCAAATTTGGGATTAGATCCCAGATCCTGACATAAACTAATTAGGCAATTAAGCAATTGCTGTTAATTGGCTGTAATTAGGAGTTGCATGTGTATCTGCCCTATGTCTAAATTTTATAGCGCACAACTCCAAAGGACACATGGCCACGAGAGGCAGATAGGCAGGTCAGAAATTAGGCACAATGTTATAAAATACCTGCATTTGCCATTAGTTGGGTGTAAATACTTGTGCCCAAAGTTAGGTGAAAAATGCTCGCTAAGCTCTGCACTGAGCATCCTTTCCAGAATACTAGCTTAGCGCAAATGATCCCGGTGCCTAACTCAACGAGTCTGTGTTGCGCTTACAATAATGACCTTCTTTTGAACTCTCCATCAGTTATTGGCTACAGACTATCAACTACTAGGAAAGTGCTTTGGAATGCACTTAAGGAACGCGTCACTTTTAAGGTATGCACGTTAGTCCACAAGATCATTCACGGTGAAGCCCCAGCCTACAGGTCCGAGTTGATAGACCTACCACCCAGAAATGCTAAAAGATCATCCCGAACATACCTCAACCTCCACTTCCCTAATTGCAAGGGCGTGAAATACAAGACGCTACACGCGTCAACCTTTTCTCACATGAGCACGCAGCTTTGGCATACACTGCCTGCGCAACTTAAGAACGATTTACGAACAAGCTTCCCTTCCGCAAATTATTGAAGACCCATCTGTTTTGAAATAACTTACGGAAAGAGCCAAAACATAGAGTCCACACTCACTGTTCTGACCCTCATCCCCCGTAATTCCACATCACTCATACACTTACTCACAGAAATATGTACACCATATGTCTTTGTGTCTTAATACTGCCCTTTAAGCTTCCCATTGTCTCCTTCCAATGTTTCTATGTTTGATGTCCCATTGTTATATTCCTAACGACACTTCGATGGTCTCACATAACTTGTACAATGTAACCCATAACCAAGTTGTAACAAATGTATTTCCATTATTCATATCTTATTGTAAGCCACACTGAGCCCGCAAAGAGGTGGGATACAAATACTATAAATAAAAAATAAAAATATTTTTCTATATTTCTTGGCTGGTGACTCCTAGAAAGGAGCCGATGGTCAAAACTAGGCACAGAACAGCATAACGCAAGGCCTATAACGCAAAAAGGAATGCAGAAAAAATTCTATGCAAATTATAAGCATAGTTAATTAGCATTAAGAAACCTAAAGCAAAGAGAGGACTTTGCCTGGCACATGTCCTCAAAGGCTCTGCAGTCACACCTCAGCGCCTCTCTTCTGTGCTTTTAAACATCAGCCTTTCACAAATTGTTTCCACTTTAATTTTTTGAAGGGCTCATGTTTAAGCACAGAAAAAAACAGGTGCCAATGTGTGATTTCACTTTCCTCTTTCTCGCACACATGCTTGGTTCTCATTAGCAGCACGAGCTTCCTTCCACTTGCAAAAGAAGAGAAAAAACTGACAAGAAATTTTCTGAAAACTATGCCGTCGGTGAGCTGGAGGTCAAGTTTCAGTGTTATGGGCATCATTTCCTCCTGCATTCAGAAGGAATAATAACTGACCTCATTAGCATCCATTTAAATGCTTTTCAATACAAGCTGCGCAATGTTTAGCCCTCACGTTAACACCTGCGCTCCAGCCCTTTAAATATTCTGCACTGAAATCAGGCGCTAACTGCTTTTTAACGGTGGCTCATCTAAACCCACCATCTTCGACTCCTCTCTCTCCTTCTCTGCACATATTCAGCAGACTGCTAAAACCTGTCGTTTCTTTCTCTATAATATCAGCAAAATTAGCCCTTTCCTTTCTGAGCACACTGCCAGAACCCTCATCCACACTCTTATCACCTCTCGCTTAGACTATTGCAACTTGCTTCTCACAGGTCTCCCACTTAGCCATCTCTCTCCTCTTCAATCTGTTCAAAATTCTGCTGCACGACTAATATTCCGCCAGTGTCATTATGCTCATATTAGCCCTCTCCTCAAGTCACTTCACTGGCTTCCTATCCGTTTCCGCATACAGTTCAAACTCCTCTTATTGACTTATAAGTGCATTCACTCTGCAGCTCCTCAGTACCTCTCCACTCTCATTTCTCCCTACACTCCTCCCCGGGAACTCTGTTCACTGGGTAAATCTCTCTTATCTGCACCCTTCTCCACTGCTAACTCCAGACTCCGTTCCTTTTATCTTGCTGCACCATATGCCTGGAATAGACTTCCTGAGCCAGTACGTCAAGCTCCATCTCTGGCCGTCTTCAAATCTAAGCTAAAAGCCCACCTTTTTGATGCTGCTTTTAACTCCGAACCCTTATTCACTTGTTCAGAACCCTTATTTCATCATCCTCACTTTAATATTCCCTTATCTCTTGTCTGTCCTAATTAGATTGTAAACTCTGTCGAGCAGGGACTGTCTCTTCATGTTCAAAGTGTACAGCGCTGTGTACGTCTAGTAGCGCTTTAGAAATGATAAGTAGTAGTAGTAGCAGTTTCTACCTGTACTTGAAATCATTTTTCCGCAAGGCCTTCACTTTGGCACATTAAGGGCTGGATTCAGTAAATAACACTCAAAATTTGGTGCTGAAACAACTCAGTACGAAGTGTGATTGTATAAAGGGATTTGCCCTTTACAGCACTGCACTTACCCCTGAATTCTATATAGCGTGGCAAGAGATCCACACAAAATCCAGGCATATTCTATAACAATGCATGTAATTTAATTGGCTTAACAAACTACTTAGCATTGATAACAGACTTAACAAGCAATAATGAACACTAATTGTCAATAATTAGAATTTATGTGCACAACTTGCTAAGTGTGTTCTGTAACGCATTGGGCATAACTTCTAATGTGTGTAGAAAAATGGGTTTCTCATGGGCGTTCCAAAATTTACACACGCAGTTATAGAATATGTGCCACTGCACATAAATCTACATGCTGGGATTTACGCCATGTTTTTGGTGGTGTAATTTTAGGTTTAGATCATTTCTTACTTCTTGCTCCTTCTGTGTTCACCGGTGGGATGCTTCCTCTGCTGCTTACCCTCTCTCTTGTGGTGTCCCCAAGGCTCAGACCTAGAACCAATTCTTTTCAATATTTACCTTGCTCCTCTGTTATCTCTTATATAATAGTTGGGTTTCTCCTTGTTTTGTCTATGCAGATGACAATCAGCTACTTTGTGCAGTTGACTCTCTCTCTCTCCTTCCTTCATGTCTGGCCATTCCTTGAGGTTAGACCCTATCACCACTTGCCTTTTTTCTAATAGTCATAAACTAAACTCTGCTAAATCTGACGCAATCACCTTTTCAGGAGGGAAATCCCTCACCCATTCTATTGTTCCTACTATTCTGGGTACCCCTATTCCTTTGAAGGATTCTGTGAGAGTCTTTGGTGTAACTGTTGATAGGAACCTGAGCCCTTCTCAGTGAACTTCATTCATCACTTGACGCTGGTGATATTATTCTTTTGGTCTCTCTCGATCTGTCTTCAGCTTTTGATGTGGTTGACTACGCGCTTCTCCTTTTCCGCTTTGAATCTATAGGGCTTTCTGGTACTGTGCTCTCTTGGTTTTCTTCTTTTCTCGCAGCTCATTCATTCTCAGTGTCCACTTCCTCTTCTTTGTTCATGGATATCCCTCTTCATTGTGGGGTCCCCCAAGGATTGATTATATCTCCTTTACTTTTCAATATTTTTCTGGGCCCTTTAGCTACCTTGATACAGAATTTTAATATAAGGTTCTTTATCTATTCAGATGATATTCTCTACCTCACCTTTTCAACCCAACTTGAGGCATCTTCAGCCTTGTTTATCCACTTTTTCCCAATGGTTAACTGATCATAGGTTGTTCTTAACACCTCTAAAACGGTTGGTTACCTGTTGGATCACTGGCCATTCTCTAAACCATCCTTGGTACCACTACTGTTTAATACATCTATTCCTGCAGTAGATTAATTTCACTCCCTTGATGCTATTCTGGATTCAAACCTCTCATT